>NC_069728.1:2036235-2228735 GCF_027358585.1 Pangasianodon hypophthalmus | reverse complement strand
GCAGCTTTTGTAATAGTTGTGTACGAGTCCTTCAATTGTCCTCAGTCTGAAAAGATGGATCTCAGCATCATATAGCTGCTGTTAGAAAGGGGTCAAATATGCAGAAGATGCTGGAAAAGCAAATATTGTGCAGGACCTGGAGGATTTTTCTGAAGAACAGTGGGCAGTTTAACTGCTCAGGACAAATAAGGGTCTCATCAACAACTATCACAAAACATAAAAACAGTCGATGATCATCCAGGTAACACACACAGTATTAAGAATCAAGCGTATGTAAACTTATGAACTGGTTAATTTGTGTAAATTCAGTTATTACTGTGTCTTGTGGACTATATGTAAACATCTGCTATGTGAAATAGCTTATTCAGAATTAATAAAAAACAAAATGTAGTTTTTATGATCTCTCTTATTTTTTTTTTATATTATTAACATTTTGCAGATTTGGCAGGGTGCATGTAGCCTTATGACCCCAATTGTATACATACTGAGACCACCTGGCCTACACAGGAGACCTCTTGCCTTTGTTCCACAGACTCATTCTCAGGAAACTAATTAACATTCAGCACCCTGGGTTGAGCTACCCAGCTGGGGGTCCACCCTGCCATAAAATACACCATGTCTCTCCCATTTGGTCCTCTGGTCATCATACATTTCAAAGAGGCTCAGTGGTATAAAAAGGTATGTGTTATACAATGTAAGGAGATGCTTTTATCATCGAGCATCCTACACCCGTGACTCCGTCCACTGGCTCTGTAAGTTCTGTGTTTCTTCTTTCTGTATGTCTTGTATTTGTCTTTTGTACAATAAATCCATTTATTACTTTCATTAACTAAAAGATTATTCTTTAGGATCGGTTACATTAAGTTATCAGTTATTATAAATTGGAGTCAGATAATTAATTAAACATACTGGAGTCAGATAAATTGAAGTCATAAAGTTAAAACACGCATTTAACTTCGGCTGCACCTATTTCTGTCCTTGGTCACAGGAGAGCAGCGGACTAAGATAATATCACTTTATATTTTAGTCCTACACAAGGCATGATGGTCGGAGCCAAATCAGCTGCTACTCCACTCAGTTCCACAGCAAAACTGCAGCTCAACCAAAGACCAGCATCTAACATGAACTGGCTCACTGCTTTACTGCTTTACTGCCTGTAATCACAATGGACATCTCTTACATATATTTATGTATTATGACTAATACTCGCTATTATAATACTTTTCCTATTATAACATAGTGTAATTACCATTCATACTGTTATCTACTCAATAGCTACTGCACATATTCACTGCCCATGGCCTTGTTATTTATTTACTATACATATTATATATATATATATACATATATATATATATATATATATATATATTTTTGTTTTTTTACATATTCAACCTTCAGTTTGTTAATTTGCACAATGCTACGATTTGCACTTCTGGTAGATGCTAAACTGCATTTCATTGCTGAGTATCTGTACTGTGCAATGACAAAGCTCTATCTATCTATCTATCTCTCTCTTTCTCTCAAAGCTCAACCTACCAAGGTCATCAAGTGTTTGACATCAGTAAAAAATCTCCAAGCAAACTGTTCTGTTCTGTTCCAGGCCAAGTTACTATATGATCTTCCATGTGATGTAGCTGCAAAAGGAAGCATTATGGATTGCACAGTCTGAGTAAACCGTTGAAATGGTAGTTTTGGGTAGTTATAAACTCACTTGTTATAAACTGATTACTGTATATGCAACCTCCATTCAATTCTGGATGTAATATAATGACTATGGACATAATATGAACGGCTAAATAAAAGAAACACTGGTGAATGTGAACTAGACAATTTTGCAAATTAGAAAGAAAAAAAAAAAAAAGATCGAGTTGAGAAACAAGTTTTTGACAAGAAAACAGATCCATGTATTCATTAAATAGGATCTTAAGTTAAGATCAGTTGGTGTGGCCTGGAAGCACATTCTGTGGCAACTCTAACATCACAATTTCTGGATGAAAAAAGTGCTTAGACAAATGGGGGTGGAGGGGGGACACACTATCTTTCTTCACCACAAAGGATTAACAAGCAATGGATCTTAACTAGAGCCTAAAACATCTACATCCTCAATGTGGATTGAGTAAATGCTCCAAGTGAAGATTTGAACCTTCTGAATGAACACTCGAGGCTTTTTCACCTACTCCACAAGCCACAGGAGCGTGAGAAAGACAGTCGCTATTTTAAAACCACACACCAGTGACACAGAGACGGCTATAGCAGAAGGAACACTGCTCACAGGGAGGGTCCAGGCGGTGGTGTAGGTGTTACATGGAGCTCGAAATAGGCTCAGACTCCCACTGTGAAATGCATGCCGAACTGCCAGGTTACTCTATATACAGCACATATATATCAACTTCAAAAAATAAACCTATACTATTGATTCTCACGCAATATATCTAGCCACCAGTCCCAGCTCTGCGAAGAAGGAAAAAAAAAAAAACCTCCAGCACAGGCATTTAAAAATTCGAACATGTAAGCATTCTTGAGAGAAAGAAACGAGAGCCTGGTCTGTAAATATTGCATAAGACTGCAGAAGCATCACACATGCAAAGAAGGTGCCTGATTTTTCAATATATTAAACATTTCACAAACGTGCTATAATTATACTAGGAACAGGATTACAATACCGAGTGCAACGTGGCTGCCACGAGACGTATACTCATAAGTCACAAGCCTTCATTGGAGAGTTCCCGCTCTCCTCTGGTCTTTTTATAGGCTGAGGAATTACAGCCATCACCTTAGCAACAATGCACACGTGGGCGGGTTTTGTGTGTGGCTCCTCCGTAATACTGAGAGAAAGATCTTGTGTAAGGGCAAGAAAAAAAAAGAAAAAAAAAGCCAATCACCACTTACCACTCCTTCAGCCGTCTCCCACATACAGCACACAATGCCATGTACATCAGCTGGCCAATAAAATGGGCCGATAACACTGTCTTCATTATTTATTGCTATATAGAAAGTGCTTGGAAACCTTTTATTTGTAAAGTGCAATAGTCTGCAGTGCATTTTTAAAAAACATCATTTTTCCTAGACTTCCCTGTATGTTCATACCACAACACTTTATACATCACTAATTACACAACCACACTCATGCAACAAACATCGTGCCTGTGGACGCATGTGTGTGGTGTAAGTCCAAGTGCTCATGTGAAAATGCTCAGTTACATAATGTGTATTCAGTCTCATTAACTGGTGTGTGTGTGTGTGAGAGAGAGAGAGTGTGTGTGTGTGTGTGTGTGTGTATGTGTGTGAGAGAGTGTGTGTGTGAGAGAGAGAGAGAGAGAAATGTAGCACACGACATTTCCCATCAGCCTGAATGTTTCAAATAGAGTCACGAAAACATGAGGATCATTGTCAGTGCTGGTCATTGTTACAGAACAACCTCAAAGACCTTGAAAAGAAAGACAGAGAGCAACATTTAGATTAAAAAAAATTAAAAAAAATAAAATAAGTCTATTCAAAATTAACAATAGCATTAGCATCGAGTATCACAGATATCTCGAGCATCTGAGGGATTTACTCTGGCTAATTTATGAGGTGATGAAATGGAACTTGAGTAAAGTATTATTCTGGTTGCATTTTTTTTGTTGTTGTTGTTGCTTGCAATAATCAGCTGAATTTTCTAACTTGTAATATTTATTAATATAGTTACAAAATAAAAAGCGAGACATTCTCCATCATTATAGTGGCACTCAGCAATTCAGAAAGCCGTGAATTATTTACAGAGGCAGGCTAAGTCCTGGATATCGTGTCTAGCGATGCCCCTGGCCAACACCGGGTGTCTATAATTTTATAATAATCAAAATATAATATTTTATAATATCAAAATATAATATAAAATAATCAAAAATGAAATATCTGAGAGAGATTGTGAGAATTGGATTATTAAAATCAGTATCGGGGCCATTTTTTCATGACCTTAATGTTAGGCCTTAACATGCATCCAATAATTGGCGTTATAAGACTGGAAGCACATCCAGGACTAACCTCCAGAGTCGGTGTTGAAATGACAGGGGGATAAATGTGTGCGTGACTGAACTTAAAAGTGAGACTGCACTCTGCATTATCTGAACAGTCCCGTGAGTGAGGTGCCATGTACTGAGCTATGATACAATGTCTACTGACCATCGTTAATCTGAATCTTCTGTGTTAGCTGTAGCAGTGGAGAAAGATTCAGCTAGAACACCAACATCTCCCATTATCCAATGTCAGCACAAACACGAATAATCATGTAACATTGTAAAATCAGCCCAGGTCATGACATCTACCCCTTGCTGGAAGTCAAGAACCATCTCACAAGGTTTATAAATGCAAACAGAGTGTTGTTTTGTCACTAAGATGTTGGGTGGATTGAGCAATCACAAAACCCCGCTACAGTGCAGATCTTTATCCGATTTCGATACAGTTTCCTATACAAAACTTTACAGGTAAATATATTTAAAAGAATTACATTTTACAAAACAATCTGGTTACAGAAATTACATTTTATATAGTCTGGGATTACCTTACTACTGATCTTTCTTCATGGAATAAAACATATAATAAAATGGAAACAGAGTCATCCTATGCCATCCTCCTATTGGTGGCTTTTAGAGGAGTGATATAACAGCGATCACACACTTTGAGATTTTAATCAGAAATTAAATCTGACACTGTGGTCGGCCGTCTGTGGTCGCAGTGCTACTAAATCGACAACTAGCGAACACGTCACATTATGTGTCCTAAGACTAGGGATCTCAACTTAACAACCACAAAATTCCTTTAAGATGTGTGACAGCGAAAAAAAACAGGCAGAAAAATCATACAGTGTACTTCTGGCTTAAATTCCCATAACAAACCAAAGAGATACTTGCTAATCATAGTTATCATAGGATCATATGTCAACAAATAACCTAACACACAGATCCTATCAAAAGTTTCATGCAGCTGTAGAAAAACAAACACAAAATAAAAAAACGAAACAGGCCTTGGTTAAACGAAAGTGCAGAACAACATTCCGACTGTAGAGTTCCCAAGGTGCTCTACACTATTACATCTTTATTTAAATAATGTGGATGTACGAGTTTTTCGTCTGTTAATTACACAGCTTGGGTGCCTTTCTAAGCCAGTCATAAAAAGTATAGTTTATAAAAGGCAAAGTGCAGTCCTTCAGGTACAACAGGTCTGCTGATTCTGTGACAGTTTGATTAGCGAAACTCCAGCAAACACAGAGGAAGCAAAGGGCTCAACAGCAGCGTGTTTGCTCAAGTCAGCTCAGGCTCTGGTTTTACCGGAGTGTCACAGCAATGAAAAAGTGGCAGGGAAGTGTTGAGTGAGAACAGCTCCAACTGAGCAGACACATTTACACACACACACACACACACACACACAGCCCTATTATGGATATCCCTGATTCAGTGTGTTGTGTG
Source organism: Pangasianodon hypophthalmus (assembly GCF_027358585.1). Lineage (NCBI taxonomy): Eukaryota > Metazoa > Chordata > Actinopteri > Siluriformes > Pangasiidae > Pangasianodon > Pangasianodon hypophthalmus. The sequence continues at coordinate 2,223,288 of NC_069728.1, read as the reverse complement.
TTCTGATGCTTTTCTGATCACCACAGCTGTAAAAAGTGGCTATTTGATTCACCATAGCCTTCCTGTCAGCTTGAATCAGACCTCTGATTTCTCTCATCAGATCAGAACTGCTGCTCACTGGATGTTTACTGTTTTATGCACAATTCTGCGTAAACTCTAGAGACTGCTGTGTGTGAAAATCCCAGGAGATCAGCACTTTCTGAAATACTCAAACCAGCCCTTCTGGTACCAACAACCATGCCACGGTTAAAATCACTGAGATCACACTTTTTCCCCATTCTGATATTTGATGTGAACATTAACTGAAGCTCTTGACCTGCATCTGCATGATCTTATGAGTTGCACTGCTGCAGCTAGATTAGCTGATTGGATAATTGCATGAATGTGCATACATGTGTTCCTATTAAAGTGGCCAGTGTGTGTATAGGGATAGATGGTATATGGATATATCTGTAATGCTATATATATGTAATGCAACATTGTGATTGCAGTGTGTTGCTGTGCAAGTTAGCAGATGGAGATTCCTGCTCAATATTTGATGACTGAATTCCCCAATACACAAATGTTTAGAGCCCACCTCCTGCTTCAGTGACAAATCACAAATCATTGTAATAGCAATCTTACTGAAGACAGCAGTAGCCATTCTTTTAGTAAGCTCTTCGTCCATAAACCATTTCCCTGATCAAATCTTTAGCACAGCCAGCTATAACGATAACAGGAATGATGATGCTGTTCCTCAGTCCCCATGTCTTACGGACATGTTTTATGACCATATTATGCTACGCTAAAGCTTCGAGCATCTAACCAGATGATCCTGTTTTAGAATAAATCAACAGATTGTTTTGCACCTCTAACGCACCCACAGCTAGAAAAGCCGACCACAGAAATCCAACACCTACGTACCGGTGGACTTCCATTTTCGAAGACACAGTGCATCTTTCATTCAGGATGAAGCCAGACAACTTGCAGTGCGTCGGAGGCTGGAGCTGCATGGCTTACCCCGGATTCAATCCTGCGGATTCAATCCTGATCACACTCGCCTATTCATTGCCTTCGCCTGCTCAGAACGCATCGGTGATTCATTATTTAAAGACGGGTGCGAGTCAATGGTGCTTCTCCATGCCGCTCGCGTACACAGTCCCACATTTCACTGTGTCGGATGGTAACCTGGCAACAGGCATTTGAGCACTCACAGTTGTTAAGGACGATCACGTTGGGGGGAAGATGAAATTGCTACACTGCGTTATAACTGCTCAACTAAGCAAGCTGTGTTTTAATTTTTCAAAAGAATCCTCTTCACCCCTCCCTCTCTTCCCTCTCTTGCTCTTTCTCGGTCCTTTGCTCTTTTTTTTCCCCTCTTCCACCCCCGCTCTCCCCAGTCCCCCTTGTATGAGCAGTGAATTATCTTTCCCCAGCAATGCATTCTCTTTGATACAGTGTTTGTCTGAGCCAGGCAGTCATTGGAGCACAGCATTCAATCATTCAATCCAGCAGGCTTAACTGCATCACACCAAATATATATATATATATATATATACACACTATTATAAAAATAACACGTAACCTTTACAAGCCAACTATTACAGAGAAACCTCATTCTTATGAGTTAGCAGAGTCCCTTAGCCCAGCAGCTACTCATCAGCAGTCACTAAATACAACAGACCAGAGAAAACAAGCGCAGGCCCAACAGCACCACACTGCCACTTTATACATGTAATTCAGTTAATGTCTATTGAACAGTTATCAGAAAGAGCCATTCACCGAATAAGTGTTCTGGTTTGACTTTTATTTGCAATATGATCTTAGTATTTCCCTGCTTGTTAGATAAGCTTAATATCCCTGCCGTGGCAGAAAACTGCCTTTGGCTGACCTGCATATTTACAGAGAATTCTCCATGTGATAGATGCACTCCAGGGTTTTGTAATTGAGCATGCTGTAAAGTATTATATAATGACAACAGTCCTAGTTATGACTAGACTCCATGTGAAGTAATGGGAGACCCACAAGAAAACAATTACAAGACCATAATTTTCAGAGCCATGCACAAAGAGTTCAAGTAATAAGGAACCACCACACCACCACCATGACTACTGCAGACGTCTGGAACTAGCACTGCGCACGGACTACAGATTTACTGGAGGTCCCGAAAGCCACCTGCACCTCCAGGGTACCAATGAGTAGGCAGGTCAGGGGGAAGTGTGTGAGTGTGGGAGATCTGGAGCTCAAAGTGAGCAGCACACATGGTACAGAGGAGGATGGTGGCAGTACCTCTGCTCCAAACTAGGAATCACAGTGGGATAATCGCCAGTTCAGGTTTCCACCCGCAGCAAGTGCAATATTGGCACAGATGAGGTACGGAGCAGCTTCATGTACATGCTGCATGACAATCTGCTCACTAATAAAAAAGTCAATGCTTGGTAAATATTTGGTTTTGAAATACTTCTCAACAAACCCCTTAATACTGTAATTTAATATACACTACAGCATGTGATTGGACAGACAGAGCGATCAACAGACTGCTGATTCACACATGAAGTGTCTTGACACTCAAATCATACTCAAAATCTTAGGAGTTTCACTTTTTATCCCGTTTTCTCTCCAACTTAGTCATCCACTACTACTACTAGTCCATCCCTACTGCATGACATCTACCAACCAGGTAGGACAAAGGTTCCTCTGGGACACGCAAAACTACCGTGTCTTCTAAAACTGCTGCTCATATAACGTCACAAGGAAGGGATTCAGACTTCTAGTCTCCAAACAATAGGGCTTTACTCCTGATAAATAACCTTTAACCCAGAAGAATTCTTGCTATACATGTGGTACGACCATAAGGAAACTAGAATTCTTTTTCTATAAGGTAAGATAAGACATACTGGGTTCAAAATGCTTTATTAATTGTAGATTTACTTCGGAAAGTATGGAGTATCTGTTTAGTTCGAACGAAGACATCATTTATTCGCATGAGAAATGTCGCTCCGCTACAATCTCAAACGAATCGGCATCGCTCTCTGACCCTTTAATCACCAATTACTAACAGGATATGAATCAGGCTTGTGGGTAGGATACTGCATGTCTTCATTTAAACTGATCATGGCATGATGACTTGATCCCTCAGATGACTGTCTGCAGCCAGCACTCAACCCTACAAGGTGAGACAAAATTGCAGATGTAGAGAAGATTACTGTCCTGCAGGGGTGTGTGTGTGTGTGTGTGTGCGCGTGTGTGTGTGCGAGTGTGTATATGAGTGTGATTTTCTACTGCAGCATTATACAAGGGAGCAGACATTTCTATCCTACAAGTCCATACTTCCCGTTAATGTCTTCTCATCCCGAGCTTTAAGTCTGCCAGTGTATCACATCCAGCAGGATGGGAGTGGGATACAGACATACAGACCGAGGGAGCAGAGAGAGAAAGCAAAATGACGTGGTACTAGCATGGTTTGCAGTATTAGTCTTTCAGTGTCTTCGGCTGTGGTAATGGATAGCTGCTACATGGAACAGATGCATTTCTCTTGAGAGATATTTATAGCGCTTCATACAGTACTGCACAGTACAGAGTTTACATCAACCGGAAAGCGCCAGCAGCTTAACGTGTCATTTAAAACATGGTCTTACCTTTTATTATACTATGAAATCTAAAACATTTTCTTGTTAACCTTACAGCCTGAAATTGCAAACCTGTTAACATATTTCTTAAGAATTTTTTTTTATGAAATCAGCATTGCAAAAAAAAAAATTGACTAAACCAAAAATTTAAGTGTCAAAAAAACCATCCAGTACTTTCAGGAATGCAGCTGCGATTCTTGAATAAACTTTATTATTACACTGAACATTTCCACTGTCTCTGTCATACTGAGGACATCAAGAACATATGCAATAGTAACTAGAGATGGCACTACACCACTTTTTTCTTTTCCGATACCAATACTGATATTGAAACCTTGAATATGAGCTGATATTGATACTCATCCAATTTTTTTTTTCTTTAAAAACTATTACAGTTTAAAATTATTTAACTGAAGCACTTCACTTTAAAAAAAAAAAAAAAAAAAAAACAGGAGAAAATACAATTTACACAAAACTGAAGCTTTGTTTATTCAGTTAAACTTTTTCACACAATTCACTTGCATGGCAAATATAAGAATTATTGTAAAGTATAAACATATTTTTTTTAAAAAATCAATCTGAAAAGAATGACAATCATGTCTCTTTATATGTAAACATTTCCAGTTTTAAAAAAAAAACACCGTTTCCAAATCCAAAAACTTTTCTATTTGTTACAGGATCAGATCGAATTCCTTCTTTTCCCCTCTGATATCTGATCCACCATATTGTGCTGATACTGGCCCGATACCAATCCTGGGGATCGGATCAGTTCCATCTAGTAACTAAAGAGGCATAAAGCAGCTACAATTGTACAACACTAAATTCCACTTGTACCAGACAGATTATCAATCATGGAAGCAACAATCATGCTGCAATCATGGAAGCCTTGTTTCCATCCACTTCTGAGCTGATAGTTGATGAGCAGAATGGCCAATATCAGACACCTTGCATAGTTTAAGTGAAAATTAACAAATGTTTAAGCACGACCTTGTCACTATGCAGCACAGGAAGTCATCCAATGATAAGAAAATACATTTTTAAAAAGTAGGCTTGTTAGAGAGAGGAATAATTATTGATGCGACCAGAAATTCATTTTTTCATTTCTACATTTCCTTTCCACACTAGTTCTGACGGGATAAGACACATGTACGCCAGGCGGCATCTGAAGTGATTCTGATCGATTCACATGGGATAAGTACATGTACAGAAATTGATGTATGCATGGTCATCACATACTACATACAAGTCGCATTAATACAAAATGACTGTTTTGACCTTTATCATAACTTTTTTTTTTAAAGGACTTTTGGCTGTGCAAGTTGCGCTTCATTATTAGTAGGTCACATGACCATAGCACGTACATATGTAGGCTATTCATGTTCTAGGAACTCAGTAACTTGCCTAAAACCCCCAGTTGTCTATAAGTTATCGCTCTGTGGTCGGCAGGAGACAACAGGAAACACGCCATCAATTCGGACAAGATATATTTTACCAACGGCTATTTTTTACATGTGCTTTTCTAGTAGGTTAAAGACCATAATGCATAATGCCAAGACAAGAGCATAATGTTTCCAGACAGGGGGAAATTGACTAATCTGTAAAAATGACTGATATGACGGATTCGGACAGGATTGAAATCTCATTTAATTACCTCAGATTCCCATGTAAAACTAATCCAGTCCAAATAGGGCAAATGCACGCAAGGCAGCTGCCGTCTACACGCCTTCATACAAAACCCGAGGCTACATTACACAGAGACTCTTCAAGAAACCAGCTTCATCACTTAATGCAACAATACAAATGCTGCTGAATGGTGCGTTTAATGGTCAGAAATGTCTTTTAATCCCTAACCGTAGTTTAGACTGAATGTAACAGAAAGCTGAATGTAAGGACAGCTTAAACAACACCGCTGATTACACAGTTTATAAAAATCACAAAGCCCACTCTATTTAAGTCAGAGTTAATGTTGTTATATAGTTCTGAACAATCCTGCTATAAAAGGGTTCAGTTTGTATTTTAATGCCTTTAGAAACAACCAAAAAATAAATAAATCAATGTTTAAAGATTGATTATGTGGCACAGAACAGCTGATTCTTCTATTGCTGTTGACTTACGCATCACGTGTCATCGCTGCATTCCTCTAAACCTCCACCTGTGAGAAGAATGTCTTCCTGACTCACTGTCTCCTGTGTCTCTAAGTGAGCTGCGTTCAGTTAGCAGTCTGACTGCTCTGCAAGGCTCCTAAACAAGTCTCCAAGCTTCCCAGTAGAACTCCACCCTGTAGAGCTAAATCTGGCCACTTGTCCAGCCCCCTAAAGAATGTCCACTCACCCCGGAATAAACCTGCTGACCAAAAGGCATCATGATCTCACTTCATGTTTCAGGGGTCTCAGAAACCCTCTGCCTGTCATTGCATGTCATCAACGTCCCAAATGAGGAAGAGTCAGGGAGTTCGAACACTTGAAAACCACGAACAATGACCAAAAAACACATCAATTATATACTTATCAATTAAATGCTTCCTTGTCTGTGATTTCTCTAGGCAGTTTTTTCCCCCAGATAACAGATCTTGACCACAGGATTTAGTTTGTACAACTGCGTAATTTAGCCATCTGGGAATTTGAGGCAACCCACAAAGCAACAAAACAGTGCTATTGATTCAAGCACTAAATTCTTCATATGATGAGAGAAAACTGGCAGCTACAATGTCAAGGGCCAAAAGCACACGCAGTTTAGTTAGCTTATAGCTCAAGACAAAGGTGTCTGAATATTTCTATAGTTAAGGAATGCTTTTAACTATCAGAAGCTTTCGTTTGTTAGCAACAAAGTGTTGCTACAATAATTCAAGAAAAAAAGAGAAAAAGAAACTGGCAGATGTGCTTGTGCAAGCAGCTAAACCAGTTCGGTTCTTCCATTAAAATAACACGACACTCAATCACTGACCTCAAAGAAACACACTCATTCCAAACAACTTACTCAGCTCACCACTCAGTCATCCTTTTTCTCAGTAAAAACCACCTCAGATTTTGGGGTTTAAAGAACCCAAGCTTTAGTCAGTGGAGAAAAGAAGGGACAATTCATTTTAACATGGTGGGCAAAACGGGACAAGCCTATGGACCTGCCAAACTTGGCTTGTTCTGGACACTACAGTAGTCATAAGCTCTATCCGGACTACAAAGCGTCAAGAGGCAATCATGAAAACATTTAATAAGGCAACATTCAGCTGTTCTTAACATTCGCAACTGCACTATTTGTCCATGTAGCACCCAGTTATAGAAGGGAATTATTTATAATCACACTATCCGGTGTCACCCAGATGAGGATGGGTTCCCTTTTGAGTCTGGTTCCTCTCAAGGTTTCTTCCTCACCACCGTCGCCTCTGGCTTGCTCATTAGGGATAAATTCATATTTAGACAAATCTAAAAGTCTAGTGAAATCAGAAGAGGAAATTGATGTAGCTTGGTTTGGTTCTAGCCGGGGTTAGTACACTGACATCACAGGATATGCACGCATGGCTTGTTCCTTAAGCTGATGAGGCCTGAACCGGGCCCGGGGAAAAACACCAGTCTGTCTCCCTTTTGAGTCTCATCCACCCACAGCGCTGACACCATAATCCCTAAATCTTTTAATATCATGTTGATAATCTTCAACCAGCCTACCCAAAAAAAATAAATAAATAAATAAATAAATAAAAACACACACACACAAAGATGAAGCCTCACAGTGGGGAAGCTATGTTATTTCAAAGCAAAGTACCGTACCTGTACTTCGTGAAGGCAGTGTGGAATAGAGCCTTGATCCGTGCTATTGTACAATTGTAAATTGCGCTTTCTGTTTATATACACATATATTACACAAAATTTGCTTTATTGTCATCTTTATGGGTAGCAATCCAGCTCTCAGCCAGCTTCTGCTGTTGATAAGCATGAGATGGCAAAATGCTTCAAAACAACTTGTACGCGTAAAAAACAGTGAACATTACATGTGTTTATGGCATGTATGAAAACCTCAGTTTTAGATTAGATTAGAAAACGTCAAATCAGATCTGATACCAATGCAGGATTTCATGGCAGCATCACTCTCAACTATGCACTCAGGCATCATCATTTTAAAAAATGTTACTAACTTGATTTCAGCCAATGAACAAAGGCCAAAGCATTTGAAACATAAAACGTGTACTTTGTTATTCAAATTCTCCCTTTTGTGCAGATTTAAATGAAGCCAGCATGTTTTACAACGCTGACCGAGCGACCTCGCCATTCTTCCCTTGCAGCATGTCCATTCACATCTCGTGAGGATCCCTGATCACACACGTAACAAGGCGCAGATGGGAGTAAAAACTGCTGCACAGCTGTAAGTTCATAATGGGATAAATACCCCACTGCTGGAATGTTAATCACTTCTTCAACCACATGCAGTCAACAACCTATAGAACACAATGATTCATTAAGGCTTGTGCTGAAACATTTAAACCTTTTAATTACAACAAAACTCAAGTGATATTATTATACTGAAGCTAGCCTTTTTTTTAAAAAAAAAAAGGAGTTACTCTGAAGGATACTTTCACACATTCTTATACCTCCATTTCATCCCTCAAACTCCAGCGATAGGTCTGATTCTCTTTCTGAGGTAATCAAGTCCACATGGAGGTGAAATGGAGCTTTAGTACCAAACATGGCAATAAGAGTGTGATGAGTCATGCTCCCAGTTAAGCTGCCTTAACCCCTCAGATTTTCCCCCTCTCCCTTTCTCTCTCTCCCTCTCCATCTCTCTCAGCCCTTCGCTTTCAGTGTTTTAAGTAACTTGGCACTAAAAACTCTTACTCCATGCACGACTGTGGATGTACTCATGTCTCCACATTCCATTGCTGCCCCTCCTGAGGAGAGAGTTCGGTTCACCACAGTGATGAATCCAACGAGCCGCTTTCCATATTAGAGCTCAGGGAAGGCTGCATTCTTTCACCCCCTTCAACCTCAGTGCAAAACACGGGGAGAATGAAGGGGTTTTTTAAACTGTGTCTGACTGAGAGCAACTCATTTGTGGCCTAATTCTTGGTTCCAGAACCAACGAAAGGAAATAAAAAGTTTCACACCCCAAACATAAAAGGCATGTACGTATACGTTCATATTCCTCAACATACAAAAAAAAAAAAAAAAAGAGTGTTTAATTTAAAAAAAAAAAAAAAAAAAAAAAAAGTTGTTCCATGAAAACAGCAAATAACTGAGAAAATGAGTGCAGGATAGCAGATCAGACAGAATATCGATGTAGTCTCAAGTTGTCCATTCAAAAATAAGGTTACGTCCACAGTGTTTGATCAATCATAAGTTCTTTCAATGACCAAAACTAACAAAACAAGATCACCAACATGGAGTTCTGGTGATCTAAAAGTGTGCACTGATTACACATACCACAGCAACAATAGCTAGATTTTAAGTTGCTTAACTAGGGACCTATGCACAATATACAGTACAACTGTGCAGGAAAGTTTTAGACACTAAAACTACCACTAGGCCATGTACAATGAAATGGAGAAAAACACACACATTAGGCTAGTCTACTTCACAAAAATAATTCATTCAGGAGATTTAAATCAGCACCTGAATACGAAGGGAATTTCTTTGAAATGCATGATTTCATGATTGATGGGTTTGAATTGCATGGACTGTGTACAGGAAAATGGACCAGTATGTGAGATGCTTACTTGAACCTGGTCCACTAAGGTTAAAATGCGCCTTTGTAGATGACCACAGGGAGGCAAAGTGCCATCAGCCCAGGGACGCAACACCACTAATCCAGCTGACAGTGTTTTATATATTTAAAGCAGCCAGTCAGCCCTGGATCCTTTGTTACAAAACAGTAGCCAGCAGAGGCCATGTGGCCTGAGCCCGGCTGTATGCTGGAACACACTGCAGTATTCCCCGGGGCGGTGGGGGGTACAACTCTAACTGCACCGTTCTGGTATTAACATCTATCTCGAGTGATCTGATCACCGAAACGCACAGTCATTTACACCTGGCATTTTGAACGCATCTCCAGCGACCACTGAGACCACTGATCGGATTTCATTCGTCATTTCCACTGGAGGAAAAGTATCGCACACATGTATTGCGTCAGCCTTCATCTGCACTTGTTTTCAGGCAGAAATTCTCTCTCATGTCCCTGTACAGACTGTTTCAAACGTTTCTATCACGTGGTCTGGTAACAAAACTTATAAATGAACAGGAGATGAGATCACAGAAGAAGCAAAGAGAAGCAGCTGCTTTCATCTCTGCTGTTATAGTGTCACCTTTATCCATTAATCTAGCGGTGGAGAACTACAGCTCAGCGCCATTTCCAAACTCACAATGATTACGTGTTTTCCAACTAGGGCAATGACGCAGTCGGTTAGGCCGTCCTTCATTGCTGTCCAGGACAAATTGCAATGCTTTTGCATTCACACTACAAATGTTATGTGATCATATGTGTCCCAGACCATCTCCAAATGTGGTTTGAGTGATCAGATCACAGTGTGTCTCCAGGACACATTGGACCCATTTCCTCTGTACTTAATGCTGTCCATCTACGATTGGATCACTCAGGACACACGTCAATGCCAGGTGTAAACCAGGCATCAATATCACTTCCTCAGAATCATTAGGGATGAATTCATACATTTACAATTTATATCCTGAATGTATATTTCTGTAAAGCTGCTTTGTGACAATGTCCATTGTTAAAAGCGCTATACAAATAAAAATGAATTGAATTGAGAATAGGTGAAAAGAACTACGGAAAAAACGTTCCAGAGCCTGCGGGCTATGGCACTAAAGGATCTTTGCCCCCCTGGGCACTACCAGTAAACCAGAACTGGAGGACCTGAGAGTCTGAGGAGGGCTGTAGCAGCTCAGACAGAAAAAGCAAGTCGAAGCCATTTAGTGCTTTGTAAGTGAGAATTTTGTGTGAGTGAGGACTCTAGCTGCTGAGTTTTTAATGTGCTGGAGATGTGTTGTCAAAGATTCTGCCTAGATTGCGGACATCTGGAGAAGGTTTAACAGTGATGCCTTCTATCTTTGAGATTAGAAGGAGCAACACCTGTCACCAGGGACCTGTCAATAAGAGCTGGGGTGAGAGCTAACAGAAGAGCAGGCCCTAAGAATGAAAGTTGGGGTGGGATGAAAACTGACAGGTGGAGGTTGAGGCTAGAGCCTGAGTCAGGATCAGCAAGGGTAAAGTGGGTTAAGGAAGAGTTGGGATGTGGTTCTGAGTTTACAACAGATGGACAGAGAGGAAGGAAATGTTGATAGCTGACATCATTTTTAACCTTGAAAGAACGTATGAAAGCTGCACACTGGGCTGGAGAGCTCGGGGTATCTGCTATAGGTGGCTTAAGTGTGTTTATGGTGGCAAATTTTAGCTTATTGCTACCCCTACTGATGACATACGAGAAATAGAAAGTGCAACCAGCATTAAGGGCACCGCTATACATGTTTAAGTGGTCCTGATAGGCAAGGAGGCAGAACCACAATCGAGGTGGGGAACCAAAGTCACCCCGGCAGGGAAAAAATGAACTCCAAAAGAAGACATGATGGCGCAATGGGCTCATCAGAGCGGATCACCTCTACATAACTCAGTGCACTCAAAAGGAGACCCACAGCAGGAGCTCGGTGACGTTATTCAGGGCCAGGAGAACCAACGGTAGCCTGGAAATACACGTGTGTGTAAGTGTGTGTGAGAGCGCACAGCATATGTTCACCGATCACAAAAAGTTTAAAGGCTCACTCTCTGGCTCAGACTGACATGGTGGAATCAGTTAACTCTGTATTTACTGTTTTTCAGTATATTCATTCCTGTAGATAGATTCGATTTTTCAGCTTTAACAGATTAATTTCAGAAGGGCAGGCTTACAAAGGATTAAATTCACTCGTCTGTTAATTTCCCATTCACACTTTAAATTTACTAGCAGGAAAGTCATTACCCACTGTATTCTGCCCCCGTGGCTCAGCAGTACTGTAAACTGCTCTACAGTGCTTAGATACATTTATAAATAAATAAATAAATATTTAAAAAAGGTTTCTGTAGCTTCATTCAATGTGCACTGCAAAGCTCCTTAAGACACTAAACTCACCCAAACGACTAAACTTGTGGGTATTTATCAACACTACATACTGAGTAGTTCTGGGTCATTAAAATGAGTCCCTGGCGGAATGAGCTCTGTATTTACAAAAGCGCTTTTACACTTGGGCTCTGCTCCAGCCATCAATGTAGGTCACTACAGTAAGTCCCCTAATCGTAAAGCTGTAATCTCTGCTTGGGCATTTTAGATGAATTAAACTCTGCACCTCTTTTTGATTCCAGGACCATGCAGTATTGCACATCCTGAACATCACTGAACATCACTGAACATCAACACACACGATTTCCACTGCTTATGTGAAGTAGTGACTAACAGCAAAGGAATCATTTTAGCAAACCTTTCCAAACACCTTGTTTCTACAGAGGTATCTATATATATTTCCTAAAAGGGCACAGAATGTTCATGATTCCTTAACAGGATTTTTAAATGCTTTGTATATATCGAAATTCATTGGTTTCCCCTGACAGAGATAGCTGACAAAGAAGTGTGCTTATACACCCCCACCCCTCTGACAAAAAAAAAAAATAAAAATTCCGATAAGATAAGACAGAGTCCCAGAAGACTGGAGAATTTTTTTCAATGATAATTTGGTGTACAGTATTTTATAAGGAGGCAATCTGCCACAAACCATTTCAAAAGAAGTTATTTTTAATGGAAAAGTATTTTTCTTCACTTAAGCAGAAAATTGCAATCATTGTATAAAATAAACAGTGATATTATTATTATTATTATTATTATTATTATTATTATTATTACTGCATATCACATCTTTCACTAACCATTATTTCTCTATTGATTAAGAGCACCTTTGAGCTGGGTGTAAAATTGGTCTTTAGTGAGGCTTTTGTACTCCCTTGAAGAAAAACTATTTTAAAAAGAGACAGACTTGGTTATTATGTGAGAGAGAGATAGAGAGAGAGAGAGAGAGAGAGAGAGGGAGAGAGGGAGAGGGAAGGGCCCAGGACGGGAGGAGCGGGGCTTTGTTAACATTCTGAAAGCACTGCAATCGGGCAGCATGCAGTGAACAGGAGTGTTTAGTATGCCATCAACCAACCAAAGAGGTGAAAAGGACTTTACTGCACTGCTGTTTCCCTGTCCAGTTTAAAACGCACAAAAACAGAAGGAGCATGCTCACACAAACTGGCATGCAAGTTACAATTAAATAAACACTATCACAATAATTACATTATTGCTTGGAATAACTGAACAAAACCAAGGATTTTGTTTACAATAATATTATTGCTTTACTGTAATAGTGGTGGTATCAATATGCCGTCTAAAATGGGAAACAACTACTAGAATCTGCGTAGGACAGACAGCTGGCAGTGTACACACTACACAGAAGTTATATGCATGTTTTGTTTGGCTCGATGTGACTATATACACATTATAACAGCTTCAAACTAGCACTAGTAGTGGTAGCTACTGCTGAGTACTGGTTCACGAGCATTTGGGCGGTTGGTCATTGCGATCCCGGAGCCATCAGGCTGTGTGTGTGCAGATGATTCCCATTTGGGTAAAGGTGCAGGCTCTACACGAAAGAACATGATCACGTGACCAGATTGTGCTCTCTCTCTAAATATATATATTTTTAATGGAGTGGCATTTCTGTGCTTGTGTTCCCTGTGTGTCTGAGTTTCCCCCCAGGTTCTCCAGTTTCCTCTCACCTCCCAAAAACATGCTGGTAGGTAGATTGGGCTCACAAAATTGCCCCTAGGTGTGAATGAGGGTGCGAGTGTGTGTGTGTGTGTGTGTGTGTGTGTGTGTGTGTGTGTGCGCGCGTGTTGCCCTGTTTTAAACTGGCATCCCATTCAGTGTGCTCCCACCCGAGCTCCCAACACTGAATCAACCATCTAAAATACATACTGTGCTTTTTAGTTGATAAAATAATGAGGTGTGAATAATCTACGACGGACGATGAAGAAAAAGGCATGTTATGAAAAGCCCATTAGTCCAGTCTGATCTGACACGTGGTGTCCTTGTTCTTGCCTTTGCTGGGATGAACAGAGGGGAGATGCTGATAGTGTTTACTGACACTCACCTGTTTAACTCCCCCCACACACACACCCCTAGAGTGAACAAGTGGGCGTTTAGGCTCGACAGGACAAGGACAGCTGAAATCTCAAATGACATTTTGCTGCTGGTTAGTACTGAAAAGAAAGCACAGAGGTCCAACAAATGTTCCCAAAACGTTCATAGACTACACTTCTCAGCTCAGCTCCTATCTGGACCTAAACATCAGTGACTCAAACCACTTTCACGGGACGTAGTATGCTTCTCTGCATTTTATTTGCTGGTTGTCGCATGCAAAAAGAAGCCAAGACATAACCGAGTGAAAGGACAACATCAGTATACATGGATTAGTTACTGTGCCATTTATTCAATAAAAAAAAAACTTTGAGTGTTTATTACCAGCAGACTCCAAGAACGCAACATAAGTAGAAAGAAGGTGCATGTGATAAGTGTTTGAAGCACAAATTCTATTTTATGTTGGATTTGTTACATCACTTCCTGTAAAACAGGACTTTAATGACAAAAGTGGACCTGTCCACCGGCAATGCTTCATACTGCCACGAAAACGCTTCAGCTGTTTTCCATGGACTACACCAACACACATTGTGCTCACACACACGCACACTACAGTGCAAACCCATATGAGGATGGGTTCTCTGTTGAGCCTGGTTCCTCTCAAGGTTTCTTCCTATCACCATCTCAGGGAGTTTTTCCTTGCCACCGTCGCCCTGCTTGCTCATCAGAGACGGCACACACACACACTTCACTTTACTTTTGTTTGTGTAAAGCTGCTTTGAGACAATGACCTTTGTAAAAAGCGCTATACAAATAAAAATGAATTGAATTGAATTGAAAAGTGAACGCATGCATCCCTCATCATTTCATAAAGTCATCCTCAAACATTAGAAGTAAAGTAACCAGTTTATCTAATAGAATGAAATCCAACCTGAACAGGATAGACTAGTGAGGGAATAAGCTTATCCAGACTGTCTTAAGTATTTTAAAGAACAAGTATAAATCTAGTATGTTTAGATATAGACGAGTGAGTAGTTACTAGATGACTGGTGCAGATCAAAAGCCTCACTGATGGACGCACAGAGCAGGACTAGTTTTTATAGTGCACTTTCCAACACATGCTTCTAGAGAAGGGTCACAAAGTCCTGCTTAACCAAAAGGTAACATAAGTCAGAGTGTAGAATAAAGACGTTGGTGGGGTGTGTGTGTGTGTGTGTGTGTGTGTGTGTGTTGGGGGCAGTGAACGCAGGGCAGCTGTTCTTCACAGATGGGATCCCAGGGACCACCTGTTCCAGACTCGCACTGGAAAGAGATCCAGCAGGACAAGCCAAAGGAAGCAGAAATAAAGGGGGGAGGAGACTGTGGTGGTTGGCAGGCAAAAGAAAAGTATGAGGGGAAAGTGAGTGAAAGTCCAAGGCCAAGGCTGTTTTGGCCACTGTATTGGGCAGATCAGCGTCTTGGCTCTGAGACTTGGTAGAAAAGAATTTAATTCAATTCAATTTTATTTGTATAGCATTTTTAACAATGGACACTGTCACAAAGCAGCTTTACAGAAATAAATAGATTCAGATTAAATTAAACCAAAATATATTGTAAATATGTGAATTTATCCCTAATGAGCAAGCCAGAGGTGACGGTGTTGGGGAAAAACTCCCTGAGATAATATGAGGAAGAAACCTTGAGAGGAACCAGAGTCAAAAGGGAACCCATCCTCATCTGAGTGATAATGGATAGTGCGATTATAAATAATTCCCTTCTATAACTGTGTACTACATGGACAAATAGCGCAATTGTGCAACCAGTAAACTCATTACAGTTTTCTGGTTTGTTGACAGTCTGGTTTGCTGAAACTATCCACTGTCCACTGACGGAGTCCTGAATACAAAGCTGCTCGTGGCAACTGCAGCCCCAAAGCCACCACAGCAATCGCAGCCCCAAACCATCACAGTACAACTCCCCATATGAGATCCCCAAGCCATCTCCACAGCGCTACTCTCCTTACCTTTTGTTTGAGTCCTTTTAAACTGTTACTGTAACATGACATTGAGTGTCAGAGATGGTATACATGGTGACACTATTATTATTACTATTATTAGTTTCTGTTGGAAATTTTCTAAACCGACTATAATGGGCAGCCTATAGCAAAAAAATGGAATTTGCCACAACACTTAAACCTTAATTGGTGAAGAGTTGGTTTATTGCTTCTAACTTTGGGCAAAATAAGAGTGACGTGCAGTTCTACTAGGCATCCATCAGGCATGAGCAGACACTCCAGCCGAGAAGCGGCACACGATCTTTCCTTGACGTTGAAAGGTGGCCAGTGATATTTCCAGAAAGCCCATTCCAAACATTCCAACAGGGAGACAGGCTGAACTGCCACAAAGGTCACTGAACATTTAAGGTATAAAATAAATGTAGTGAGGCAGATTGGCCATGGGAAATTATTCTTTCTAAGGCTATAAAATACCAGTACGAGAAACATGAATGTTGACCTCATGTGAATGGACAGCTGCTTGCTTTACCTGGAGCTGCCTGTTCTGTCAGCACATACTAGAAAAAAAAAAAACAACAAACACAAAACTAGTGAAAAGCACCAGCAGAGACAAAAGGCATGTTTCCACTGAAGGAACCTTTACAGGCTTGTTTTATATCAGAGGCAGTGCGGCATGACTGGCAAAAGGGGAAAGTTTCCATACCCCTTTTGTATCTACTCAGAGAGAAACACAGGAGTGGAAACATGCTTTTAGTGGCACACTACATTCAGGTTAACACCACGTGAATGCAACAAAAACAATAAAGGACACAACTTTGTTTTCAGCTCTCTCCATGTTCACTGTGCTGTCGCAGTGTCTTCTTCCAAAGGAAACGGGGCATATAAGATCATGTGAAGGCTTTTCGTAAAAATGCAGTCGGACTGGCAGATCAACATATTTTTTCCATCACAATGCATGATCATCTTATGTTTACAAAGATGTTTAAAGTTTTCTCAGCTTGTACCTCATTTTAGAGATCCCGATCCTGATTAAATAGCTAATATCCAACCTGACAAAGGAGGCAAATATGGCATATCACAGATAGTGATATCATAGTGATAGCATCATTTCCTTTACTAATTCACTGGTTCTTCAGCCATGCATGGCTGAAAAAAAAGTTATTTGTTGAAAAAGTACAATATTTGTCCATATAATGTGCAGCGCCTGGGTTAAATCTTCCTTTCTCCTGTCTTCACTCCTTTTTTTGATATTGCATTGCACTGGCCTTGTCCCCATTTTTAAGTATGTTCCAATACTTGGTCCAGTACTTGGAGGTGAGTGAGCAGTCATACACCAGCTCTCATTTATTCACTCTTATCTCTCTGGTTTTGGAGGACACAGCATTTTGTCTGCACTAGTAAACACTGTTTCCACACAGTTGCTGACATGGTGTGCCAAATGGTCACAGAAGCTACATTTCTCTCAGTCAGGAAAGGATGAATGATGCCCTTTGAGGATCCTTTGCTTAGACAAGAGTTTATCATCTACTGCACGTTGTACTCCACAACTAATGCTGCCTTCCTAACTTCAAAAATGTTGCCAGAGTTTGACTGTTACATACACTTCTTTTTGGAATTAGTAACATACATCTATTGCAGAAGATATCACTTTGTGTTGCCTTGGCAACCTCACCATGAGAATGAACAGGCCATCGGCCTCTGTGGCTTCATCCTTCCACAGCCATGGATTTAAATGCCTGAAGTTAACATGTTCTTCCAGAAATATTGCATAAAAGAACTCTTTTTTAAGGATTCTTGTCTCTGTGCAAAATCACTGAAATGCAACCTTTTGTGATCATATACAAAGCGCTGTATCCGCACGTGGTGGCATAATGATCCATATCCTCCTTCATACAGCATAACAGCAACCCCACGCACTGCCCTTCAGCTCCCTAGCAACGTGCATTTGAGTACTGAAAACACATCCCTATACAGTGACAGCAGCGTAAAAGGAGACTGGGTGGCGAGTCCAGCCACAGGAGCAGCTTTGTAGATTCGGAAAAGAAGGATGTAGGATAACAGTAACGTATCTACCACTTTCACATCTGCTGCAGTATATGCCACCTGCAAAAAAAGCTTGCCAACACCTTTAATCATGCAGATGCATTTTAAATATACAGGACACTGCAGCTTCTGCACTAAACTTCCTCTCAGCCTTGTTGTGAGAAACACAATTACCCATAATGAGTCCATAACAATTTCCGTAATGACTGCCCACATAGCGTCAGCTCCAAGAAGTGAACTGCCTTAAAATATCAGGCAAAGACATGCTGCAGCAGCTCACCAGACACACATCAACGGACAAGAGGCAGTTCGTTTAGAGAGAACGGCAGAATATTCACCTTGCACCTGATATACAGGGTGTCCTAAAGGTCTACATACATAGGCGACTATGTTTGCCAGCAGCACGTCGGTGTGCCTTCGTCAGTGGATTCGTGGACGTCCACTTCTCGGTTGGTCCGCAGCACTTCCAGTTTTTTTTAATTTGTTAATTTGTTTTTTAATAAGTTTGGCAGCTGTGTCATGTGTGATGTGCTCGCCATGTTTCCTGTTAAAGTCCATCGCAACCTTGCGACAGCTTCCCGCTCCAGCCATGAGAAGGTTTTCAATACGTTCTTCTTTCGTCAAAGGCATTCTTAAAGACTATCTGAAACACATATGTAATCTAAGTATGAAAGATTTTGGAAGAAAAAAAAATGAAACCAAGATAAATCATGTCATAACTTTTTCCACCCTCAATGTGAAATTTGGAAATCTGATGAGACCAGTTCCAAAAGGTATAATAATTCCATAATTCCAAAAGGTATGTTTGGCACAGAAAAACAAAAGCACATCACCAAAAGAACACCATAGCCACGGTGAAGCATGGTGGTGGCAGCATCATGCTTTAGCGCTGGTTTTCTTCAGCCAGAACTGGGGCTTTTATCAAGGTGGAGGGAATCATGAATAGCTACAAATACCAGTCGATTTTAGTGCAAAACCTGCAGGTGTCTGCTAGTATGCTGAAGATGAAAAGGAATTTCACCTTTTAGCACAACAATAACCCAAAGCATACATCCAAATCAACAAAGCAATGGCTTAACCAAAGATCAGTGTTTCTGAATGACCAGAGCCCAGACCTGAATCCAACTAAAACTCTGTGGGGTGACCTGAAGCAGGCTGTGCACAGGAGATGCTCTTACAATTTGATGGATCTCAAATGTATTTGCAAGAAAGAGTGAGAAAATATTGCCAAGTCAAGATGTGACACGCTGATAGACTCTTAGCCAAAGAGACTGAGTGGTGTAATAAAATCAAAAGGTGCTTCAACAATTTATTAGTTTAGGGATGTGCACACTTACACAACCAGGTTATTGTAAGTTTTTTATTTTTCCTTTTTTCCCCCCAAAAAAAGCACACATACGTTAAATATTTATATGCACAATATGCTACTTTTAAAATAGAAGTGGAGACATTTTGGGGGGAAAGCAGCAATGTTATCAGAAGTGAGGAGCTAAACTGTAAAGCAGAGAGAGAGAGAGAGAGAGAGAGAGAGAGAGAGAGAGAGAGAGAGAGAGAGAGAGAGAGAGAGCAGTTATCAGAAGACTCCAACGGCTCCAAAATTCGGACTCAGTCAGCTTCAGACTCGATTGTCCGTAAAGGCAATTATTGTGGTAAAAATGTAACCACGGTGTACGGTAATCACCATTTTTCTCACAGACATTCCACTCCTCCTTACATGAAGGCATCACCCTCACCATGACTTTTCTAAATGAGCTTCAGAGCTCAAGAAACCCCAACTGAGCACAGGAAAAACATGGGCCTAACAACTAACCACAGAGCTAAAGAAATGTTCCATACAGTATCCATCCAGCCTTTCTTTTAGACACGCAGCAGTTACAAATCCAAAGAATGCAGAATTGAATCTGCTGAAAATCTATATGCTGCTCGCACCAGTAAGCAATACCTAAAGCAAAACCTGTCCAATACCTGTTAGATCCTAGAAATGGTTGTAGCACAGCAGCTATGCTCATTCCTACATAGGAATAACATTCATGAAATGTACCAGTCAGGATTTAGGCCTCATCATAGCACAGAGACAGCACTGGTTAAAGTGGTAAATGACCTACTACTGGCCTCTGATCAGGGTTGTGTCTCCTTGCTTGTGTTGCTTGACCTTAGTGCAGCTTTTGATATCACTGATCACGCTATTCTCCTCGATAGACTAGAAAATGTTGTTGGAGTTGGGAATGGTCCTCTCCTGGCTCAGGTCTTATTTGCCTGATGGTGACTTCTCTACACATACTAAGGTAAAGTTTGGTTTCCAGCAAGGCTCTGTTTTAGGCCCACAGCTCTTTTATATATGCTACCTCTGGGCAAAATTATTCGTAAACATGGTATTAGCATCCAATGATGACACACAGTTGTATGTTTCAGCAAAGCCAGTTGACGGACACTGCTTAATAAGCTTAGTAAAGTTGAGGAATGTGTAAAAGACATTAGAAACTGGATGCTTATTAACTTTCTCTTACTAAATTCTGACAAGACAGAAGTACTTGTACTAGGACCACATGCAGCTAGAAGTAAGCTTTCTGATTACATAATAACTCTGGATGGTCTTTCTGTTTCATCATGTGCAGCAGTAAAAGATCTTGGTGTGGTTATCGATTCTAGTCTTTCTTTTGAAGTTCATGTAGATAATATTACTAGGATAGCTTTCTTTCATCTCAGAAATATTGCTAAAATAAGAAATATATTGTCACTACACGATGCAGAAAAATTAGTTCATGCTTTAGTTACCTCTAGGTTGGATTATTGTACTGCCTTACTGTCTGGATGTTCCAGTAGATGCATAAACAAGCTCCAGTTAGTCCACAATGCAGCAGCGAGAGTCCTTACTAGAACCAGAAGATATGACCACATCACCTCTATCTTATCCACACTGCATTGGCTCCCAATCAAATTTCGTATTGATTATAAAATACTACTATTGACCTATAAAGCATTAAATGGTCTCGCGCCACAGTACCCAAGCGAACTTTCGGTCTTTTATGATCCACCACGCCCACTTAGATCAAAAGGTGCAGGCTGTTTGTTGGTACCTCGAATAGTGCGGGCTACAGCTGGGAGTAGAGCTTTCTCTTACAAAGCCCCACAGTTATGGAACAGCCTTCCACTTAGTGTTTGGAGTCTCAGTGTTTAAGTCTAGGCTGAAAACATATTTGTTTAGTCAAGCCTTTTGTAAATATGTTTTCTTAGGTAAAAGAGCAGATCTGGAGGGTTTCACAGGCATAGAGTGTTGTGGTGAACTGGGATGTTTGGATACTGTCGCCCCCCCACTCTCACACATTCACTCAGGTGGAGTGGCTGGCCGCTTTATGTCCCAGGAGCCCTCATGTCTGTGTTACCTTCTGGCTCTCCCTTTTAGTTATGCTGTCACAGCTAGTCTTGTCAGAGTCCCTGCTTACACTCCGCACACAAAGTACATTGTCCTTAACCATTACACAACAAAAGCTTACCTAACAATCTCTCCTTCTTTCTCCCTCTCTCTCCCTCAAGCTACACATGCTACTCGTGAGATACCAGTGATCTTGACCCCTTCTGCTCTCCGGACCTGCCTGACCCATCCTTATGCCCTACTTCTGGTTGGAGTTCTCATCGGTTGAGTTTGCTTGCTGCTGCTGGGGGTGACCCCATATGAACGGCCTGAAGAACCGTTTGGATTGCTGGGGATGATGCCACTTGGGGGCTGTGGAGATGGCTTGGGGATCTCATATCGGAGTTGTACTGTAATAGCTTGGGACTGTGATTGCTGTAGTGGCTTTGGGGCTGCAGTTGCCACGAGCAGCTTTGCACTCAGGTCTCCATCAGTGGACAGTGAATAGGTTCAACAAACCAGACTTCTTGTGAAAACTGTGATGAATTTACTGGTTGCACAGTTGCGCTATTTGTCCATGTAGTACACAGTTATAGAAGGGATTTATTTATAATCGCACTATCCATTATCACCCAGATGAAGATGGGTTCCTTTTTGACTCTGGTTCCTCTCAAGATTTCTTCCTCATATCACATTAAGGATAAATTCACATATTTACAATTTATTTTGGTTTAATTTAATTTGAATCTATTTATTTCTGTAAAGCTGCTTTGTGACAATGTCCACTGAATTGAACCTGTGAGTGAATCACCAGCAGACTCCAAGAGTGCAGCCACTGATCCTTCTGATGCAAAAACCTGAACAATGGTTCACAATTTTTAATGCTTTTGGTTCTTTTATTTCAGTCCATTGACACTGTTTTCCCTTGGACGAATCACATTACACATATTGATCATCAAGAGTGTGCAGCAATGCAAATCATACACGTAGCACAATGAAATCATGGCTGAGGAGAATCCTCCTGGTATAAAGTGTGGGGATGTTCTGCCTACCTTACAGATGACCAGGGAAATCCAAAAGAACACCAAGAACTTGGCAAAACATCTTGCTGATGACCATCCCGAGCTTCACCGAGAGTTAAACAGCATTGTTATGATGAAAGTGTTTAATCGGAAAGCCCCTACATGGTAGCCTAGCTTTTCTAACACTACTGGCAAAATGCTGCATCATGGTATTTTTGAGAGAGTGCATGTTGCTATCGGTTAACTTCACCTTCATTATAATATTTTAGAATGACTCATTACTCTTGTTCATCACTTTAACAGTTTACAGACATTTCTACTAAAACATCACTTCATACAACCTTATGTGGAGGAAAATGTAGAGAACAAAAATGAGTCAGTACCTACAAGGATGTAGAAACTATTCCACTAGAAGGCCCATTATTTGGCACTTTGGCAATGGTGGAAACCATTGTTTTTGGTGATCAGGTTAGAACTTTCATGACTCTCTGATGTTTTCTTATGATTCAGGACAACAGCGTATGGGTTTCCTCATGTTCATGCTTCACAAATCATTCAGTGTTCAGCTGCCTCTTGTGCATAGTGGATTGTGTGTGTAGGTGGAAGGGTGGGGTTATCATGGAATATACTATTACCAAGAGAAGAGACAAAAATGAACAAATATGGTATACAGCGTCACAGGAAGAATAGATTATGGTACACTTATCACCTACGTATTTCAGCCAAGAAATTATTTGAAACACAGACAAAAAAAAAACATCAGCTGCTGCAATAGCCTCGTACATGAATCTTGTTTCTAGGCAAAACCTAACTGTGGTCAGAACAGAGAGGCAAGGCTGCAATCACCACTAGAGTGTTGCTGAGAAAGCACAATACAAAATTTTGCATATTTAGAAAGCAGGAACAACCTCAGACAGACAAGGATTCAAAGCACAATAAGCAAACCTCTCACTCTGAAGCAGAACAATAAGACACAAATCTGCAATGGCCCTGGTCAATTTATTTTTGGGCAGCAATAAAGTGGAAGAACAGCACAAGGAATGGCTGTCTGTCAATACCAGAAAAGATCTACAGTGAAAAGAGCCTTGGGTTAAAATAAAAATATATTAAGGTGCTAAAAAAGACAGATAAGATGAGCTGCTGCTATTTAAAAAAAAAAAAAAGAAAAAGATCAGTATAGAGTAGAGAGTGGAAAGAATGTCTTTCTGTTATTCCATCTGGCCTGCTTTTGTATCGTTAGAGTTTAAACCAAATGCCTCAAAAGCCTGCCACAAAGTCATACAAATGAGAAAGCCACAGTCTGTTTCACAAAATTGAGTCGTATTCAACATCACTACAAAAAGTCTTGCTGCTGGCTAAATAGTTTTCTTATTAAAGAATTCTTTTCATCATTAAAACAGACTGATGGGGCTGTAACTCAACGAACACTGTGAGAACGAAAACATCTTTAGACCACGACGTTTCCCCAAAGAACTGTTTTTGGCCAATAGTCAACATGACAGTGTGATCATAGAAAAAGTAATCTGACTTTTTTTTTCGAAGCAAATACTAGACCCACATTTCCACATAGTACAGCTGATCAGAGTAATCGCTATGGCATTTCTCTGCAGAGTATCTGCTGAGAACGCAGAGTTAACAAGAACAGCACACACGTTCACGCTAAACCAGTCAGACTGCATTTTACACAAGTTAACCTTTTCTGTTTATCATCTGTTTGGCCAAGGGTGTCTTATCTACTGTAATCTGGCCCATGTAGAAAAAACCAAACAAAAACAAAATCCTCAACATTCATTTCCACTGTCGAGGTGTAAAAACACTGATGCTCTAAATAACAAGGAGGCTGAAGTTAATTTCTGTCTGACCAGCAGGTTTAGAAACTCTGCTGTAGTGAAATGGACATATTTACTTAATTCACATACACAAGTGCACAGAAGTCGCAGCCTGAGTGCCTGCGACAAGCAAATTTCATGTACAGGCGATTATTTCTAGTTGCTTGGTGAAAAAAAAGCCCTTCTTTTTACTGTCTTTCCCAAAACAGAAGTTTTCCTTGGTTATATGTTGCTAGTTTAAACTTCGTGGCTCTTGGTGGTTGTGTGATGAAAGTTGATGCTGTAACTTGAGCTCATGCTCCCGAATCGCGCCGCCTGCTGCACTACACACACTGACCGAAGCACGTGACTGACGGTAGAAAGGTTTTTATTTTTACAAAGTAAAGTCTACTTCAAAGCTGTCATTTAATTCTCCTGCAACTACACGCAGTCACCTCACGGATAAACACGTCAACAGAAAATGAGAATGTTAGCGTCGAAAACTAGCTTTTATCTGTGTTACGAGGACTGAGCATCGTATCTCGTAGGCAAAACCATCGCAAACGAACTGGTGACTTTCCGCCGAATGTGATTTGTTTCTCTTAGTCTGTATTAATGCACGTATTCTAGCTCACCACGTGTTATGATATTACTTAGCACCACCATCTGACACTTTTTTTTAGCCTAGTCTCAGTTAGGTTTTCGTGCAGCCGAGACACAGCACTGGAGAGATCTGTCCACCCCTGAGCACTACACTCTCCCCTGAAGACCGACGTTCTCTGGGAAACTTAACGTGTTGTTACAAGTAGTTCTCTTTCTTTAGGTCTGGTCTTACAAGAGCACCACCTCACCTGCTGCATGCCTGCTCCCAGCACACACACTCACCCATCTGCTCAACTCTGCACACACTGGCGGAGGAGCACTATTATTAACAGATTATTAGAAGACATAAAAATGGCACAAACTTGCCTCATCCTCACTCTTGGTTCAGGTCCGATTGGTCTTCTTGAGTAATGCTAACACCTGTCCTAGTTCTGTGGTGGTGTTTTATTTATTTATTTATTTATTTATTTGTCGAATCCCTCCTCTTGTGTGTACCTTTCCCATCCCATCCACTGTGTCAGGGCCAGCCATGACAAAAGGCTCTTCTCAGCAGTTCACCTTCACAGCTTTTGTCCTGAAACTCTTCTTTAATGTGAAGTTTTTGTAACTACGCTGCACTTTACACACACTTTGCTCTTTATGTGAGCCTTCTGCTCCACTGTATGGCACCTGAAACAGGTTTTCTAATGCAAAACGCCAAGCAGATGAGTACAAACTACTAACAAAACAAAACAAACATCAGACAGTATTTTGGAGCAGCAGCAGCAGCAGCAGCAGCCCTGTACCTACAGACTCACACTGCAGCTTCTGCTGCAACACAACAACCAACCGCTGGGAACTGAACACACACTCGGGTCACAAAGTGGCGGCGTGTTTCTACCTGGTGTAAAGGTGTAGCTGCTTATTCACCGCAGGATGGAGTGAACAGGTTGTTTACGCGTCAAAGAGCGGCGTGGTTACTATAGCAACAAGCCAAACACGACTGCAGCAGCAGCAGCAGATAAACGCGCAGGTTGGGATGATGAACGTGTGTGTGTGTGTGTGTGTGTGTGTGTGTGTGTGAAGGCGAAACGTTCAGCGCTGAATCGCAGAGTGTTTCTCAGAGCTCCATGACTTACTGAAGCCCACAGATTCACACTTCTGTCTCAGCTGCACACTGACTTCTCCTTACCTCATACTGATGCTGATCTTCTGCTGATCTTCTGCTGATCTTCTGCGGATCCTCGCGCTGCTGGAGGTTTCTGCCCGGTCAGAGCGCACGCGCTTGCTGTGGAACTCTCCGACCACAAAGCGGGAGTTAATCAGCGGGACGCTGCGGGAAAAAGAGCCACGAAACAGCTGCTAATAAAAATAAAACCGGAAAATTACAAAGAAACACACACCGGTCTACATGATACCTCAAAACACCGTGCGTATACGGAGTGAGAGAGCGTGCAAGTGGGATTTTTCCGCGTTACTCTTAATGATCAAAGCGCCCGAAAAGCGGCAGCGTGCCGCTGGAGTCCCCTCGCGCGGCTCCGCCACTGACGCAAGGCTTTTTTCTGCGCTACGTAAAATACGTAGGGACGCACAGCACGCTGGCCACGCCCACACGCCAACCCGGGAATAGGAGCGAGTCCCTGCGCCTCGGACACCAGAGCAGCAGCGGAGAGAGAACGCCTCAGTGTGGGCAGCTTCCTCATAACACTGGGTCATCATTTCAGAGGAAACTACTACTCTCTCTCTCTCTCTCTCTCTCCCCCCCCCCCCTCTGTCTCTCTCCCTCTCTCTCTCTCTTTCTGTCTCTCTCTCTCTCCCCTCTCTCTCTCTTTCTGTCTCTCTCTCTCTCCCCCCTCTTCTCCCTCTCTCTCTCCCTGCTTTCTCCCTCTCCCTCTCTCTCTCTCTCTCTGTCTCTCTCTCTCTCTCTCTCCCCCCTCTTCTCCCTGCTCTCTCCCTCTCTCTTTCTGTCTCTCTCTCCCTCCTTCTCTCTGTCTCTCTCTCTGTCCCCTCTCTCTCTCTTTCTGTCTCTCTTTCCCTCCCTCTCTCTGTCTCTCTCTCTGTTCCCTCTCTCTCTCTTTCTGTCTCTCTCTCTCTCTCTCTCCCCCTCTCTCCCCCCTCTTCTCCTCTCTCTCCCTGCTTTCTCCCTCTCTCTCTCTCTTTCTGTCTCTCTCTCCCTCCTTCTCTCTGTCTCTCTCTCTGTCCCCTCTCTCTCTCTTTCCGTCTCTCTCTCTGTTCCCTCTCTCTCTCTTTCTGTCTCTCTCTCTCTTTCTTTTTGTCTCTCTCTCTCTCTGTCCCCTCTCTCTTTCTGTCTCTCTCTCCCTCCCTCTCTCTGTCTCTCTCTCTCTGTTCCCTCTCTCTCTCTTTCTGTCTCTCTCTCTCTCTCTCTCTCTCTCTCTCTGTCTCTCCCTCCCCCCTCTCTCTCTCTCCCTCTCTCCCCCTCTCTCCCTCTCGCCCCTCTCTCCCTCTCTCTCTCTCTCTCTCTCTCTCTTTCTCTCCCCCTCTCTCTCTCCCATACTCTCTCTCATCGTCAAAAAATAGATACCAAACAAACATATCATGACCTCACTATAATATCCTATCCTATGAATATCCTATTCATCCTTAACAAAATCTTATAATACTAAATGTACACTCACCATCCACTTTAATAGGAACACCTGCAACTCATTTATGCAGTTATCCAATCATTCAATCATGTGGCAGCAGCACAATGGATAAAATCATGCAGATGCAGGTCAAGAGCTTCAGTTAATGTTCACATCAAACAACTGTGATCTCTGTGACTTTAACTGTGGCATGGATGTTTGTGCCAGACGGGCTGGTTTGAGTATTTCAGAAACTGCTGATCTCCTGGGATTTTCACACACAACAGTCTAGAGTTTAAACAGAATGGTACAAAAAACATCCTGTGAGCAGAGGGTCTGCAGGCTAAAACACCTCGCTGATGAGAGAGATCAGAGGAGAATGACCAGACTGGTCTGAGCTGACGGGAAGTCTATAGTAACTCAAATAATCACTCTTTACAATCACGGTGAGCAGAAAAGCATCTCAGAACACACAACGCAATAAAACCTTGAGGTGGATGAGCTACAATATCAGAAGACCACATCAGGTTCCACTCCTGTCAGCCAAGAGCAAGAATCTGAGAGTGTCATGAGCACAGACTCACCCAGACTGAACTGATTGTCTGATTAGATAACTGCATGAATGTGCAGGTGTACTGGTGTTCCTAATAAAGTGTAGCATGAGTATATATTAATCAGTTAACTAATCATCAGCAATGTTCTGTCTGAACTTGATCTTAAGATGACATTGACACTGATACAGACAGCTCTCCAGGGACTTGCCTGGCTCTTCAGTATGTAGCTTATTCAGCCCATTCAACCCAAAGCTCAAAGTTCTCATCACTGCTGTTAAACTGTACCTTTCCTGGTATACACAATATGCGCTTTTCTGTGTGCATAAGATACATAGCAAAGGAACAAGAGGTGTACGGTTACAGGTACCACCTCAGTGATGATGAATGGTACAGTTTAGGACCCTTTTTTCTGAGAGTGTATAAAGAAAATCTTTAAGCCTCCCACAGCTGCTGTCATTCCCATTCTTATGAAATCTGGCCTTGACTTCTCTAATCTCTAATCTCCTATTTCTAGATTCAGCTAGAAAACTTTTGGTAGTTAATAAAATTTTCTTCCCATTTAGCTTTCCATACAGGACGGCATGGTGACCAGGGTCCCTGCTGCGATCCTGAGTTCGGGTTACTGTCTGTCCAGAGTTTCACATTCTCCCTGTGTTTCCTCCAGGTTCTCTCGTTTCATCCCACTGTCCAAAAACAAAAGTGCATATAGGTCATTTGAGTGTGTGTGTGTGTGTGCGCGCGAGCAAATGAGTGAGTGTGTGTGTGTGTGAGTGAGTGTGTGTGTGTGAGTGAGTGAGTGTGTGTGTGAGTGTGTGTGTGTGTGTGTGTGAGTGTGTGTGAGTGTGTGTGTGTGTGTGTGTGTGTGTGTGTGTGCGCATGGTACCCCGTGATGAACTGGCATCCTAACCAGGGTGAATTCTCCCGCCTCGCACTGTGTTACTGGGAGAGGTTTCGGATTTACCGCGATCCTGCCCAGGATAAAGTGCTTACAGAAATGAACGAATGACTGCATGATTGAATGAATAAATGAATGAATAAATGTTTTCCATAAATACATTGTACTAGACTGCACTTTTATGATTCCACCATCTAGCCATCTCTATTTGTGTAAATACCAGTGCTCTGTGTCTCAGCTCGTGGCGTTACACTCTCTTTGCCTGATTTACACGTCAATGGACTTCTAGAAATCCCTAAATTCTCTCTGTACATTTATAGAAAAAGATCAAACTCTGAGACCTCTTTATGTCTCTCACAGATTGCTCCCTTATGTCCCATAAAGGGGACATGATTTTTATGATAAGTACATAATGTAGTCATACATTAATATTATTGCAAAAATCATTTAAAAAAATACGAAGTTATTATTTTTACTACTATCATTAGTAGTAGTAGTAGTAGTAGTAGTAGTAATGGTAATAGAGTATAGTTGTTAAGAAATCATATAGTGTACTGTGTTCTTCTTCCACTTGTTTATTTCCCGTGCCCCAGGAAGAGTATGTGCATGCCAGTGACATGGCTATAAAACAGGACTTTGTTTTCTTTATTAAAAGGGTATGTGCATATTGGTACATCATATACAGTCCTATACAGTATCAAATCATATATTGGCACACAGTGTCATGTAGCATCAAAAATGGATCAACAGGTAATTTGCTAGAGTGCTAATATAACCAAAATTAAATTATTTGTGGGATGAACATGCAAATTTGGCAAGCAAATTTTTATTCTGCTCTCCTTTGCAGATGTTAGGCACAGTACAGGCAAAAGCCTGAAATGTTTATGGCTTAGGTTTACGATACTTGTTTCTTTAACTGCATTTCAAACAATGTTGTGTCCTAATGCAAGTCACTCAGGTCAGAAGAATGAAGATTAATAACCAAACTAACTGAAGGAGAAAACATGAAAATAGCTGAGTAAAATACAGAAACTTCTACAGGGCTATTTTTAATGTGAAGGCTTTGAAGTTAAAGACAATCTGAAGATACTGGAGTGTGTGCTACAGCTGGCACAAGTGAAATGTTTTC
Source organism: Pangasianodon hypophthalmus (assembly GCF_027358585.1). Classification (NCBI taxonomy): domain Eukaryota; kingdom Metazoa; phylum Chordata; class Actinopteri; order Siluriformes; family Pangasiidae; genus Pangasianodon; species Pangasianodon hypophthalmus. The sequence continues at coordinate 2,193,576 of NC_069728.1, read as the reverse complement.
TTTTTAAATCTTACACCATGACAGTCAATCAAGGGTCAAACACTCCACATGTGACTATCCTGCAGTCTTGTTTGGGCCTTTCGTTATAAGTGGGCACCTCTTCTAGTCTCCTAAGAATCTCTGTGCCTTCAACAACTTGCCTGAAGGAGAGAGAAAAATGCAATACTGAGAAAAATACTGTAAGAAAAAAAAAGTCTGTATTTCTTTTCTTTTTTTTAAATTGGTGTTAAATATAAAGTCTTTCTATTCCATAGCTCCCTGATTATAGTATTTTCTGCTCCATCCGTTTGAATTCTTTCACTGGATTCTTAAAAGGTCATTTATATTATGTCTCAAACAGGGCCTACACTTATGTTTAATGGCGACAAATTTTGTTAAGAGATTGTTATCTCTATCATATATAATGAATTATTATTGATTATGTCAACGTTTACACCGGTAGATACACTGTATGACCATAACACTCGTATGTGCTTGTTGAACATCCCATTCCAGATGTATTCCTCCATTTGCTGTTATAATAACTACACTCATCCTGTACGATTGTGTGCTTGTGACACCAGTTGGGGAAGAACCACATATGAGTGTGTTGGTCAGGTGTCCACAAACCTTTGGCCATATAGTGAGCTTCAGCTCAAGCAAGCTCAAAGCCACTACTGCAGTAATGGGGTTTAGAAACGTAATGTACACTACTGAGGGAAATCCAGAGAGTGACCGTCCCCCTTTCTACATGAGTTGCGCTCCCCACACAGTAAGTGCTGCTTCGTTTTGGTTTGTCTTCATGAAAACGTGTATTTACAGTCATGGGAAAAAGAAAGTACACCCTCCTTCAATTCTATGTTTTTATTTATCAGCACCTAAATAACAGTTGTGTGGTCCTCACCAACTTCTATAAACAAACAAATAACCTCAAGTGACAAAAAAAAAAGAACACAACAGATATATAAAAATATGCAGTCATTTTTTTCCTAAAAGTGAACCAACATTCAGAAACCAGGTGAGAAAAACAACTACACCCTATAATTCAGTAACATGTAGAACCATCTTTAGCAACAATAACTTGAAGTAAATATTTTCTCTAGGAGTTTATCAGTCTCTCACATCGTTTTGGAGAAGTTTTGACTTGTAGGTCACAGGATGTAGCTCTTGGGTTTTTCTTTATATCTCTGAGCATAAAACAATCTGACCTTGGACTGAATTTGCTGAAAACGTCTGAAAATGCCCGCTCCTGGGAAGATTGGCAACTGACTTGAAGGCTCTCCATTTGTAAACAGTCCTTCTCACTGTAGAATAGTGAACTTCAAAATGTTTGGAGATGGCCTTATAACCCTTCCCAGATTGAGGAGCAGCAACAGTTGCTTCTCTGAGGTCATGCCTGATGTTCTTTCTTTTTGGCATGATGTAGAGACACACCTGAGTGCTCCAGAACACTAAACTGATTTTATAGAGGTAGTCACACTTGTGCATTTCATTAGTAACATCTGGCTGCTAATTACTCTTTTAATGATTGTGGAAATAGGAAGGGTGTGCTTATTTTTCCCCAACTGGTTTCTGAATTAAGGTTTACTTTTTGGGAAAAATTATTACATATTGAATTCTGGTGTGTGTTTTGTTTTGTTGTCCTGAGGTTATATACTATGAGGACCACACAATCGTTATTTAGGCCCTGATAATTAAAAGCATAGAATTGAAGGAGGGTGTACTTTCTTTTTCTCATGACTGTATCTTCAGTTCTAGTCTTGACTCCACCTCTGTCCTGTCATTGGTGTTTCCCTGAGTGTGTCCAAGTGTTCAGAGTTCATTCTTTTGATATGCTTGTCTATTTATATCCTCCTCTGTCTTTGTCTGATTGCAAAGTCTTGTCTGTGGTACCATGCGTTACTAAGCATCGTTTTCCCTTTTACCCCACATTACACAGTGTACAGATGCAAAAGATGGAAAACGTGCACAGTGGTACACAAAGTTTCTTGAAATTTTTTTTTTCTGACAGCTATGAAGTGCCTCTAAAATTGTAGAAATGAAACGAGTTCTCCACCATGATGTGAAGTCCACGACAGCATGGCTGAAACACTTACCCAAAGGCCACATATTTTCTGTCCATCCACAGGGCTGGCTGTAGTGTGATGTAGAACTGAGAGCTGTTAGTGTGGGGACCTCGGTTGGCCATGCCCAGGATTCCTCGCTTGTTGTGAGACACAGAGAAATTTTCATCTGGGAACATGGCATCAGTTGCTGATTATATATTATATTATATTATATTATATTATATTATATTATATTATATTATATTATATTATATTATATTATATTATATTATATTATATTATATTATAGTATAGTATAGTATAGTATAGTATAGTATACTATTTGAATATTTTAAAGAGAACGCATCAAAATTCCACAGACAAAAGAGACTGGAACTCATACTGTTGTTGTTTATTAGAGAAAATTCTGTCAATCACTTTGCCACCTATGCCAAGGCTAAAAGCTTGTCTGTGATATTTAGTGGCATTTTTATTTATTTTTGGTGTCAGTATTAATGCTTTCTTATATGCAAAAATCAAGCAGAAACCCAATCATAGCAAATGGTTACATAGCAAATTATTTACTTACTACTTGTATGTATACAAGTTTTCATAGTGTCTAGTTACGTTTTAAAAGGTTGTGTGGACAATAATCTTGTACCTTCAAATGTTGGGCCATAGATGGACTCCCCACCATTGCCTCTGCTTTGTACTGTAATGTCTGTAATACAGGCAAAAAAAATTCAAACCTAATTGATCAGCTAAAACATTTTTGCTTATTTTGTTTTGCATTGGAGGTTCAATGCTAATGTGGCTAATGAGTAATGGAAGTCTGCTTCACCCACCTAGACGTGTGTGTGTGTGTGTGTGTGTGTATGTTATAGTATAGTACCTCCTCCCTGCACCCAGCCATTAGGTACTATTCTGTTGAATAAGGAGTCCTTATAGCAAAGTGCGAGTTCGCTTTGAGAGGTGCCTGCCTCTCCAGTGCACAGGGCTTTAAAGTTTTCACATGTCTTTGGACACAGATCTGAGAAAAGCTGATGAAAACACAAACATCTTAATCAGAAGGCACATATATGACAACTACTGTTCAGATGTTTTACAAAATGGATAAAATTAACTGTGGAGTCCATTCAGCTAACCCTTAAGTAGACCTTACCTCAAACAGCATTCGCCCAACTGCCTCGCCTCCAATCGCAACATCCATATATACAAATATATGCTGTAAAGGGAGATAGCAAGCATGAGTAATGGCATACTTATGTATTAAATAATATAGCAAGATATTACACCACTGCCCTCTACTGTTTTAGCATACTTGCTTGCAGCTGGTGTGAAAGGCTTACTGGACACTGTTGGGTTTCTGTGTGTAGAGTATCGTGACTCTGAGGTGAGCAGGGTGATGGGAAAGGGGAGGGGTGTGAGCCGCCTTCTGGGCAAACAATTCACACCTCTCCACAGTAACACTGGTACAATGAACTGATAGTAAAACACTGTATATAACTGCCACAATAAAAATAAAAAATTTAAACCTAGTAGGCTAGGTAAAAAAAAAAAGAACTACTTATGAAAACTACAAATTCTTAAATCCCTGAGTGTCTTCATATGAGCCATTAACCACTAATGTGGAGTGTGACATCACAAATAAATTCAATGCTGAACATTTGCAGGCCCAAAACAGGCAGAAATAACATTTTTTGTCCTCTGGTAAAAAAGAGTTAAAGTGATAAATATATATTTTAATTTTTTCAGTAACTTAGGACATAATATCAAGCATAGCATACCCGGTGGGCAATTCAAACTAATTTTAGTAGCCTCCTTATACTCTCCTTTTGTACATACACTATATGACCAAAAGTATGTGGACACCTGAATACTGAACATCCCATTCCAAAACCATGGACAGTAATATTCAGCTCTTCCCTCTTTGCTGTTATAATAAGCTCCACTCTTCTGGGAAGGCTTTCCACTAGACTTTGGAGCGTGGCTTTCAGCCACAAGAGCACAAGAGTTTGGGCACTGATGTTAGGCGAAAAGGTCTGGCACAGAGCTGGCATCTGATTGTTCACTGGGGTTGAGCTCTGAGCTCTGTGCAGGTCACTCGAGTTCTTCTACACCGATAAACCATGTCTTTATGGCGGTCACTTTGTGCCACTTAGTTCCAGTAAAGTGAAATCTTATTGCTTCATCATACTAAGACATTCTAGACAATCGTGTCTTTCCAATTTTGTGGCAACAGTTTGGGGCCTCAAATGGGTGGTCAGGCGTCCACATACTTTTTGCCATATAGAGGTATATTTCAGTTTCTCTTTAACTGACACACACACAAACGCCAGTTAGTTGGTGATGGGGAGCTCAGTGTGCACTCCGCACTGGCACTAGCCTGACCTCCTCTGTGTGAGCGGGTCAGAAAGACCAGATCAAAAAGACAGGGCTCTGAGGCTACGTTTACACGACAACGATGTAGTCAAAAACGAAAAAGTTTTTCTCTTGCATTTTCAAAAAGTTTCATGTATACACGACAACGTTTTCAAAATGATTCGCGTTTACACATATCCGCGATAATGGGCAAAAACGCTGTATTACGTATGCCAGGCCAGTAGTTGTTCGCTCTTGCCTTTACAATAGACACGTACTACGCGCGCGCAAGACGTTCCCGTATTGGGTGTTTACATGGAGACGATAATGGCGGCGTTTTCAAAAACTTGCACTTTGAAACCTGTTTTCAAAAATATGCGCTTTCAGTCCCCAAAACGCCATTGTCGTGTAAACGAACAGGCAAAATGCATAGAAAGTTTCCCGTTTTTGGCTGAAAACGTTGTCGTGTAAATGGCCCCTGAGAGTATTACCCCTGTGCTGTGCAGGTGTCTGCTGTAGCACTCCTGGGCGAGTGCCGCGTAAAGCGCTTGTGGACGGTAGAAGGTGAAGGTCCACTGTTTCTCTGCCCAACTGCACAGCTGCTTCTCATCACCCAGCACACTGCCGTTCACCCAGCACACGACATTCCCGGGGTACTGCCACATCTCCCCCCTGAGCTCCTGCACGACAAGACGGCAGCTTTATCCACGTCAAAGACACTCTAACCCTGCGATAGTCACTCTAACCCTGTGATAAAGTCACCCTAACCCTGTGATAAAGACACCCTAACCCTGTGATAGTCACTCTAACCCTGTGATAAAGTCACCCTAACCCTGTGATAAAGACACCCTAACCCTGTGATAAAGACACCCTAACCCTGCGATAAAGTCACCCTAACCCTGTGATAAAGACACCCTAACCCTGCGATAAAGTCACCCTAACCCTGTGATAAAGTCACCCTAACCCTGTGATAAAGACACCCTAACCCTGTGATAAAGACACTCTAACCCTGCGATAAAGACACTCTAACCCTGTGATAGTCACCCTAACCCTGTGATAAAGACACTCTAACCCTGTGATAAAGACACCCTAACCCTGTGATAAAGTCACCCTAACCCTGTGATAAAGTCACCCTAACCCTGTGATAAAGACACCCTAACCCTGTGATAAAGTCACCCTAACCCTGTGATAAAGTCACCCTAACCCTGTGATAAAGACACCCTAACCCTGCGATAAAGACACCCTAACCCTGCGATAAAGTCACCCTAACCCTGTGATAAAGACACCCTAACCCTGCGATAAAGTCACCCTAACCCTGTGATAAAGTCACCCTAACCCTGCGATAAAGACACCCTAACCCTGCGATAAAGACACCCTAACCCTGTGATAGTCACCCTAACCCTGCGATAAAGACACCCTAACCCTGCGATAAAGACACCCTAACCCTGTGATAAAGTCACCCTAACCCTGTGATAAAGACACTCTAACCCTGTGATAAAGACACCCTAACCCTGCGATAAAGACACCCTAACCCTGTGATAAAGTCACCCTAACCCTGTGATAAAGTCACCCTAACCCTGTGATAAAGACACTCTAACCCTGTGATAGTCACCCTAACCCTGTGATAAAGTCACCCTAACCCTGTGATAAAGACACCCTAACCCTGTGATAAAGTCACCCTAACCCTGTGATAAAGTCACCCTAACCCTGTGATAAAGTCACCCTAACCCTGTGATAGTCACCCTAACCCTGTGATAAAGACACCCTAACCCTGTGATAAAGACACCCTAACCCTGTGATAAAGACACCCTAACCCTGTGATAAAGACACCCTAACCCTGTGATAAAGTCACCCTAACCCTGTGATAGTCACCCTAACCCTGTGATAGTCACCCTAACCCTGTGATAAAGACACCCTAACCCTGTGATAAAGACACCCTAACCCTGTGATAAAGACACCCTAACCCTGCGATAAAGACACTCTAACCCTGCGATAAAGACACTCTAACCCTGTGATAAAGACACCCTAACCCTGTGATAAAGACACCCTAACCCTGTGATAAAGTCACCCTAACCCTGTGACAGTCACCCTAACCCTGCGATAAAGACACCCTAACCCTGTGATAGTCACCCTAACCCTGTGATAGTCACCCTAACCCTGTGATAAAGACACCCTAACCCTGTGATAAAGACACCCTAACCCTGTGATAAAGACACCCTAACCCTGCGATAAAGACACTCTAACCCTGCGATAAAGACACTCTAACCCTGTGATAAAGACACTCTAACCCTGTGATAAAGACACCCTAACCCTGCGATAAAGACACCCTAACCCTGTGATAAAGACACCCTAACCCTGTGATAGTCACCCTAACCCTGCGATAAAGACACCCTAACCCTGTGATAAAGACACCCTAACCCTGTGATAAAGACACCCTAACCCTGCGATAAAGACACCCTAACCCTGTGATAAAGACACCCTAACCCTGTGATAAAGTCACCCTAACCCTGTGATAAAGACACCCTAACCCTGTGATAGTCACCCTAACCCTGCAATAAAGACACCCTAACCCTGTGATAAAGTCACCCTAACCCTGTGATAAAGACACCCTAACCCTGTGATAAAGACACCCTAACCCTGTGATAAAGACACCCTAACCCTGTGATAAAGACACCCTAACCCTGTGATAAAGACACTCTAACCCTGCGATAAAGTCACCCTAACCCTGTGATAGTCACCCTAACCCTGTGATAAAGTCACCCTAACCCTGTGATAAAGACACCCTAACCCTGTGATAAAGACACCCTAACCCTGTGATAGTCACCCTAACCCTGTGATAAAGACACCCTAACCCTGCGATAAAGACACTCTAACCCTGCGATAAAGTCACCCTAACCCTGTGATAGTCACCCTAACCCTGTGATAAAGTCACCCTAACCCTGTGATAAAGACACCCTAACCCTGTGATAAAGACACCCTAACCCTGTGATAGTCACCCTAACCCTGCGATAAAGACACCCTAACCCTGTGATAAAGTCACCCTAACCCTGTGATAGTCACCCTAACCCTGTGATAAAGACACCCTAACCCTGTGATAAAGACACCCTAACCCTGTGATAAAGACACTCTAACCTTGTGATAAAGTCACCCTAACCCTGTGATAAAGACACCCTAACCCTGTGATAGTCACCCTAACCCTGTGATAGTCACCCTAACCCTGTGATAAAGACACCCTAACCCTGTGATAAAGTCACTCTAACCCTGTGATAAAGTCACCCTAACCCTGTGATAAAGTCACCCTAACCCTGTGATAAAGACACCCTAACCCTGTGATAAAGACACTCTAACCCTGTGATAAAGACACCCTAACCCTGTGATAAAGACACTCTAACCCTGTGATAAAGACACCCTAACCCTGTGATAAAGACACTCTAACCCTGTGATAAAGTCACCCTAACCCTGTGATAAAGACACTCTAACCCTGTGATAAAGTCACCCTAACCCTGTGATAAAGACACCCTAACCCTGTGATAAAGTCACCCTAACCCTGTGATAAAGACACCCTAACCCTGTGATAAAGTCACCCTAACCCTGCGATAGTCACCCTAACCCTGTGATAAAGACACCCTAACCCTGTGATAAAGTCACTCTAACCCTGTGATAAAGTCACCCTAACCCTGTGATAAAGACACCCTAACCCTGTGATAAAGTCACCCTAACCCTGTGATAAAGACACCCTAATCCTGTGATAAAGACACCCTAACCCTGCGATAAAGACACCCTAACCCTGTGATAAAGACACCCTAACCCTGTGATAAAGACACCCTAACCCTGTGATAAAGTCACCCTAACCCTGTGATAAAGTCACCCTAACCCTGTGACAGTCACCCTAACCCTGTGACAGTCACCCTAACCCTGTGATAAAGACACCCTAACCCTGTGATAAAGACACCCTAACCCTGTGATAAAGTCACCCTAACCCTGTGATAAAGTCACCCTAACCCTGTGACAGTCACCCTAACCCTGTGACAGTCACCCTAACCCTGTGATAAAGACACCCTAACCCTTCGATAAAGACACCCTAACCCTGTGATAAAGACACCCTAACCCTGTGATAAAGTCACCCTAACCCTGTGATAAAGACACCCTAACCCTGTGACAGTCACCCTAACCCTGTGATAAAGACACCCTAACCCTGTGATAAAGTCACCCTAACCCTGTGATAAAGACACCCTAACCCTGTGATAAAGACACCCTAACCCTGTGATAAAGACACTCTAACCCTGTGATAAAGACACCCTAACCCTGTGATAAAGACACCCTAACCCTGTGATAAAGTCACCCTAACCCTGCGATAAAGACACCCTAACCCTGTGATAAAGTCACCCTAACCCTGTGATAAAGACACCCTAACCCTGTGATAGTCACCCTAACCCTGTGATAAAGTCACCCTAACCCTGTGATAAAGTCACCCTAACCCTGTGACAGTCACCCTAACCCTGTGATAAAGTCACCCTAACCCTGTGATAAAGTCACCCTAACCCTGTGACAGTCACCCTAACCCTGTGATAAAGTCACCCTAACCCTGTGATAAAGACACCCTAACCCTGTGATAAAGTCACCCTAACCCTGTGATAAAGTCACCCTAACCCTGTGACAGTCACCCTAACCCTGTGATAAAGTCACTCTAACCCTGTGACAGTCACCCTAACCCTGTGATAAAGACACCCTAACCCTGTGATAAAGACACCCTAACCCTGTGACAGTCACCCTAACCCTGTGATAAAGTCACCCTAACCCTGTGATAAAGACACCCTAACCCTGTGACAGTCACCCTAACCCTGTGATAAAGACACCCTAACCCTGTGATAAAGTCACCCTAACCCTGTGATAAAGTCACCCTAACCCTGTGACAGTCACCCTAACCCTGTGACAGTCACCCTAACCCTGTGATAAAGACACCCTAACCCTGTGATAAAGACACCCTAACCCTGTGATAAAGTCACCCTAACCCTGTGATAAAGTCACCCTAACCCTGTGACAGTCACCCTAACCCTGTGATAAAGACACCCTAACCCTGTGATAAAGTCACCCTAACCCTGTGATAAAGACACCCTAACCCTGCGATAAAGACACCCTAACCCTGTGATAGTCACCCTAACCCTGTGATAAAGACACTCTAACCCTGTGATAAAGTCACCCTAACCCTGTGATAAAGACACCCTAACCCTGTGATAAAGACACCCTAACCCTGTGATAAAGACACCCTAACCCTGTGATAGTCACCCTAACCCTGTGATAAAGACACCCTAACCCTGTGATAAAGTCACTCTAACCCTGTGATAAAGTCACCCTAACCCTGTGATAAAGTCACTCTAACCCTGTGATAAAGTCACCCTAACCCCGTGATAAAGTCACCCTAACCCTGTGATAAAGTCACCCTAACCCTGTGATAAAGTCACCCTAACCCCGTGATAAAGACACCCTAACCCCGTGATAAAGTCACCCTAACCCTGTGATAAAGTCACCCTAACCCTGTGATAGTCACCCTAACCCTGTGATAAAGTCACCCTAACCCTGTGATAAAGACACTCTAACCCTGTGATAAAGTCACCCTAACCCTGTGATAAAGACACCCTAACCCTGTGATAGTCACCCTAACCCTGTGATAAAGACACCCTAACCCTGTGATAAAGTCACCCTAACCCCGTGATAAAGTCACCCTAACCCTGTGATAAAGACACCCTAACCCTGTGATAAAGTCACCCTAACCTTGTGATAAAGTCACCCTAACCCTGTGATAAAGACACCCTAACCCTGTGATAGTCACCCTAACCCTGCGATAAAGACACTCTAACCCTGTGATAAAGTCACCCTAACCCTGTGATAGTCACCCTAACCCTGTGATAAAGTCACCCTAACCCTGTGATAAAGACACCCTAACCCTGTGATAAAGACACCCTAACCCTGTGATAGTCACCCTAACCCTGTGATAAAGACACCCTAACCCTGTGATAAAGTCACCCTAACCCCGTGATAAAGTCACCCTAACCCTGTGATAAAGACACCCTAACCCTGTGATAAAGTCACCCTAACCTTGTGATAAAGTCACTCTAACCCTGTGATAAAGACACCCTAACCCTGTGATAGTCACCCTAACCCTGTGATAGTCACCCTAACCTTGTGATAGTCACCCTAACCCTGTGATAAAGACACCCTAACCCCGTGATAAAGTCACCCTAACCCTGTGATAAAGACACCCTAACCCTGTGATAAAGTCACTCTAACCCTGTGATAAAGTCACCCTAACCCTGTGATAAAGTCACCCTAACCCTGTGATAGTCACCCTAACCCTGTGATAAAGACACCCTAACCCTGTGATAAAGACACCCTAACCCTGTGATAGTCACCCTAACCCTGCGATAAAGACACTCTAACCCTGTGATAAAGACACCCTAACCCTGTGATAAAGACACCCTAACCCTGTGATAAAGACACCCTAACCCTGTGATAGTCACCCTAACCCTGTGATAAAGACACCCTAACCCTGTGATAAAGACACCCTAACCCTGTGATAAAGACACCCTAACCCTGTGATAGTCACCCTAACCCTGTGATAAAGACACTCTAACCCTGTGATAAAGACACCCTAACCCTGTGATAAAGTCACCCTAACCCTGTGATAAAGACACCCTAACCCTGTGATAAAGACACCCTAACCCTGTGATAAAGTCACCCTAACCCTGCGATAAAGTCACCCTAACCCTGCGATAAAGACACTCTAACCCTGTGATAAAGACACCCTAACCCTGTGATAAAGACACTCTAACCCTGCGATAAAGACACTCTAACCCTGTGATAAAGTCACCCTAACCCTGTGATAAAGTCACGCTAACCCTGTGATAAAGACACCCTAACCCTGTGATAAAGACACCCTAACCCTGTGATAAAGTCACGCTAACCCTGTGATAAAGACACCCTAACCCTGTGATAAAGACACCCTAACCCTGTGATAAAGTCACCCTAACCCTGTGATAAAGACACCCTAACCCTGTGATAAAGTCACCCTAACCCTGTGATAAAGACACCCTAACCCTGTGATAAAGTCACCCTAACCCTGTGATAAAGACACCCTAACCCTGTGATAAAGTCACCCTAACCCTGTGATAAAGTCACCCTAACCCTGCGATAAAGACACTCTAACCCTGTGATAAAGACACCCTAACCCTGTGATAAAGACACCCTAACCCTGTGATAAAGACACCCTAACCCTGTGATAAAGTCACCCTAACCCTGTGATAAAGACACCCTAACCCTGTGATAAAGTCACCCTAACCCTGTGATAAAGTCACCCTAACCCTGTGATAAAGTCACCCTAACCCTGTGATAAAGTCACCCTAACCCTGTGATAAAGACACCCTAACCCTGTGATAAAGTCACCCTAACCCTGTGATAAAGTCACCCTAACCCTGCGATAAAGACACTCTAACCCTGTGATAAAGACACCCTAACCCTGTGATAAAGACACTCTAACCCTGCGATAAAGACACTCTAACCCTGTGATAAAGTCACCCTAACCCTGTGATAAAGTCACGCTAACCCTGTGATAAAGACACCCTAACCCTGTGATAAAGACACCCTAACCCTGTGATAAAGTCACCCTAACCCTGTGATAAAGACACCCTAACCCTGTGATAAAGACACCCTAACCCTGTGATAAAGACACTCTAACCCTGTGATAAAGTCACCCTAACCCTGTGATAAAGACACCCTAACCCTGTGATCTGAAATAAATTAACACTAAATGCATAAAGATGAGAGAACATCACCTTTCTTTTATCCGTTATGTAGACATGCCAGTCACTTTCAAGCATCGGGCGAATGGTGGGATCAGCAAATGAAGCTGGGAAGTTTTGTTTCAGTGCCTGCATTGAAAATTTTAATTAAAAAAAAGAATAAAAATGATTTAAATGAATAAAGAAACACTTTTTGTCAGTTACAGACGTGACCACAGATTCATTTCGCTGAATAATTACCTCTGCAATACTTTTAGCCGCATGAAAATTATGCGTTTTTAACAAACCAACAATTTCCAGCTGTATTTCCAACGCCATGTTTAACTACTGCGCGTCCACATGAACCGGCTAGTAAACAAGCCGGGCGGTTTCTATGGTAACCGGAACGACTGGCGCACAAAGATGACGTAAGTTTCTATTTTACTCAAAATACACACACGCAAATCAGAACTAGGAGTTACTCAAGATATGTGAGATGGTCTGCAAAAAATCTTTGTGACACCATTTAACAATAAACAAAACAAAAATGAAGGTTTTCATTTAACTCATCCTCGTACTTCGAAATATCTACTTTAAAAACATATATGTATGTATATATATATATATGTTTTTAAAGTAGGTATTTAAAAATTTATAATATCTATTTATAGAATCAAACACTGCTGAGAATGTTGAAAAGAGCTTTAGTATGAGCATCAGAGACATTTTTTTTAATTTCATCAACATTTGTAGCTTTAGGTCTATAATATCCAAGTGAAGTTATGGACTGAATAATGAATGAGACTTGGGCATAAACTGTCTTAAGTAAGTATGATCTTAGGCTGTCCAAATGAGACCATCCTCAGCCATCTTTAGGGTATCTGTGGCATCATCCACAGCAAACCCTAGCCATCTTCAGCAGCAGTGAGTGATTCTCAAGTGAAGGAGCTTCATGCAGAAGTAGAGCACCAGGATGGATCAGGCAGGTCTGGAGGGCAGAAGGAGTAACGTGTAGCCTGACAGAGAAAGAAAGAGAGAGAGAGAGAGAGAGAGAGAGAGAGGAAAGGAGTGAGAACAGATTATTAGGTATGCTCCTGTCCTATAGTAGTTTAAAAGGAAGTATATTGTGTGCAAAGTGGAAGCAGGGACCCCAGCAGGACTAGCTGAAATGGAGAGCCAGAAGGTAACACAGGCATGAAGACACCCTGGGACATAAATTGGCCCGCCTCTCCACCGTCAACAAACCTGAGTGAACTTGTGAAAGTCTCTCCATGGACCCCCAGATCTGCTCCTTTACCTAAGAGAAGGCTATTAACAAAAGACTTGACTAAATAAAAAGGTGTTCAGCCTAAACATTGAAAGTTTGTCTGAGTTCTTTTATCATCTTTTAGTACAGTCCTTTAGTAAATGTAATCTTTTAGTAAAGTTATGTGTAAATGTTGTATAAGCCAAACTAAAGAAAAAAATTCCCCTGGATTTACAAGTTTCAGAAATGATGCTTTTCTTCATACACACATGCATATGTTGATGAATACCAATCACCCATAGATGTGTGCATGACACAGCTGATTTGCATTTGATGACGCCCACAAAACTCCATAAAAGGCAATGCTCACACAGCTGAAATAGTTCTTTCACAGAGGTAGAAGTGAACGTTATTTTGACTCACATCAATGCCAATAAAAAATATTATTAAACAGTGTAATAACCCCTAAAAAGGCCAAAATCTGGAACCAAATTACAGAAAACGTTAATTAGTAGTGAATTAAGCGAGGTGAAAAGAAAATGATTTCACATGGAAAACTGAGGCAAAAAATAGATCTATTGTACCCAGGTGATTGTGGACTCCAAGCACAAAGTGAAGTATCTCTGTGACTCTCGGCCAGGAATCTCTCGTACCCTTGCACTAGGGAACATACGATCCGTCCTCCTTTTATACAGCAGCATTCTTAATTGAATGACTGGTCCTTTCTTTATTTTTTCATATTTAATGTTTCTTTAGTCAATGCCATTAATATAAATGCCTGGGTTTCACAAAAGTTTCATTAAATTTGTGAGTTTAATTAAAAATATACAAGCTGTTTAAACTTGACAGAATAATCCGTATATACAAGTGTAGTAACTCATCACGATTTATCTGATTTGAAGGCAGTCAGCTGAGGTTTACAGTAGTTAGTCATCTAATGTGTAAATTTACACACAGTCAGGAGCACGAGTACGATATGAATGTTTTTCCGAAATTATGAATACGAAAGTCCATCTAGAGTTACTACATCAGAAAGCTTACTTCTAGCTGCCTGTGGTCATTGTAGAAATACTTCTACTAGGAGTTCAGTAGGAAGAAGTTACTAAGCGTCCAGTGTCTAATGTCCTTTTTCACATTCCTCAACTTTATTAAGCTGGTGTCTGTTATTTGACTTTGCTAAAACATACACGTGTGTCATCAGCATAACAGTGGAAGCCTAATACCATGTTTACGAATCGTTGTACCCAAAGCCAAGAACAGAGTCTTGTGGAACACTAAACTTTACTTTAGTATGCATAGAGAAGTCACCATTGACGTGCAAACTGATAACGATCAGTCAAATAAGACCTGAGCTACAGTAAGGACAAGCAGCACAAACAAGGACACACAGCCCTGATAAGAAGCCAGTAGGCCTCCAACTGACCTTGTGCATTTTATTAGTAACACCTGGTTGATAATTTCTCTCTTAATGACTGTGGAAGTAGGAAGGGTGTACTTATTTTTTCTTGCCTGTTTTCTGAATGTTGGTTTACTTTTTGGGGAAAAAATTACTGCATACTGAAATCTGTCACCTGAGGTTATTTTTTGTTTTTGTTTATTTTTTCTTTTTACTTACAGGTTGTGCATGGCTGTATTGATCCTTATCAATACTGCAAAGTTACTGCAGAGTTACATTCTCATCACAGTAAAATTACATTTGATTGCTGTAAAATTGCAGAATGATAACAAATAACTGCTGTAAAAAATTAACATCAAAATAATTGCAAAAGTTGCAGTAAGTGTATGGTAAAATAAATTAACAGAAAAATTAGCAAGTATACAGTAAAGTGAGAAAATAATTGTAAAATTGTAAGATTGTTACTGTAAAATTATAGTAAACCTCTGTCTGGTATTTACATTAACTTACCGGAAAGTTTACATCATTTTTTTCCCTACTGTATACAGTTCAAATTCTACAGGCCACTGTGTTAATGCAGTTGCGATAAAGCCTGTATACGGGGCAGTCGTGGCCTAATGGGGGCAGTCGTGGCCTAATGGGGGCAGTCCGTGGCCTAATGGATAGAGAGTCGGACTTGCAACCCGAAGGTGAACCTGAAGGTTGTGGGTTTGAGTCTCGGGTCCGGCAGGGATTGTAGGTGGGGGGAGCGAATGACCAGCGCTCTCTCCCACCCTCAATACCACGACTGAGGTGAGACCCTTGAGCAAGGCACCAAACCCCCAACTGCTCCCCGGGCGCCGCAGCAAAAAAGGCTGCCCACTGCTCCGGGTGTGTTCACGGTGTGTGAGTGTGTGTGTTCACTACTGTGTGTGTGCACATGGATCGGTTAAATGCAGAGCACAAATTCCTAGTATGGGTCACCATACTTGGCCACAAGTCACTTCACTTCACTAATGCAGCTGTTCAGGTGTCAGACGTGTGCGGTACTTGGACTTGATTTTTATTTGTAAAAAACTTGAGAATCTCATCAGAAATGTCCTCGGATAGCAACTCCGCACTTCCCATTACAGTTGCTGGACCAGGGAGCACATTGTTAATTTTTGTGTCTTCTTCTTTGTTTCTAAAGTCCGTGAATAACGTGTCAGTGATGACAGTCGTCGCTTCTTTTAAAAACTCACCATTGGCTTCTGGTGCTTGTCCAGGGGATGGCTAACACTGGATGAAGCCTCAGCAGCAGCTTTAGCTCTCTCGGTGGGTTTTGTTAAAAGTGACTGCTGGGCTTTTAAAGCAAATTTGAACTATTGAATTCTTTTCTCTCTTATTTCACTCTTGGGTGGGAATGAGTCCTTGAATTTCAGATGGTAAGTGGTGTGATGACGCTCCAAATTAACCCTTTTCTACAACTCTAAAGCCTGGTGACATATCAAGCAGACAGTCTTTCCTTTAACCACTGTAAAAGCAAATTCATTTCCCCATTGGCATGGAAATTATATATTAGAGATGATACATTTTTCTCTAGCCTGGGAAACAAACACAGTCTCAGTATGGGGGAACCTGAGTGATGACAGCTAGCAGACGGTCGGTTTAGCCTGTTTGTCTGCTCCCTGGCCTTGGCCCTGGATTGTCACCGACAGGCCTGTTCTGAGACTATGTGCTATGCTGCAAGAAATGACAGAAGCACCTTCCCGAGTGGGATGGACATCGTCCCGCCCTAAAAAGGCCAGCCTTGCCCTCAAAAATGCTCCAATTATCTATAAAGCCCACATTGTTGTCAGAGCACCACCCGGACATCCAGCAGTTCAGCGACCATAACTTGCTGTAAGCAACATCGCCACGCCGCATTGGGAAGGGCCCAAGCATATTACAGCATCGGACATCACCTTCACTAATTTACACACATCTACAAAGTTACTCTTAGTAACTTCAGATTGCACAAGGTGCATATTATTAGCTCCTACATGAATAACTATCTTAGAGAACCTATGCTTTCCTAAAACCCTGAGATTACCTGCTATGTCGGTACCCAGGCTCCTGGTATACAACTAAAGCTGCTGGTGCCGCTAAAGGTCTAGCTAATTTCATGTGCTGTACAAAAGAGTCTGCTATAACCAGAGCTCTTTCAACAGGCTTCTCAGTAGCTGCTTCACTGAGGAGAGGAAACCAGTTTGGCTGGTGAATGAGAATGAGTGGTGCTCCCTAACCTTAGTGTTAGCTTTGTCTTTGCGACTATGCCACTGAATTATCACTCATTTGCCCCACTGTGAGGGCTCTGGTGCCGGATTTAGGGGTTCGCTGTCTCTGCCTGCCCCTCGTGCAGCCCTCACTCTTTGCTCCCATGACAAAAATTACACAATATGGTCTCTATTTACCTCTACTATGTGTGATGTAAGTAATGAATCAATGTAATCAACACATTGATAACATAAATCATGTTTTTCATGTAAAATGTAAGTGAAACAAGGTTGTCATGACTACTGATAACTATTGTGTTTAATAACAGAACAGTGTGCGTGGCTTTCATGTCTACACCAGATGAACTAGAATAATAAACTTGAGTACTGGAAAAACACAGCACATGAACACAATCTTACAGTGTGCATTACAAATGTACTTCCTCCAGTGTAGAAGGTGTTGTAGTGTCCTTTGGCTGCAGATGCTCAGAACCTTAGGACTTATTCTCTCTTCTGAATATGAGGAGTCACAAGTGCCGTACCTTGTGTCTTTGACATAAACTCATGTTTTAGTTTCATTTTTTATCATGACCTGTCTGTTTTTAATTATTCTTTTCAATCCTTCATTACTCTCGGCTCAAGTTGACATGAGGATTTTTTTTCTTGTACACGTTCCTCACAGAAAATAAGCCAAAGCCACCGAGTTTCAGTTGGAAAAACTTATTTGTTCTATATTTTTTCTTTTATTAAAAATGTTA
Organism: Pangasianodon hypophthalmus; assembly: GCF_027358585.1. NCBI lineage: Eukaryota > Metazoa > Chordata > Actinopteri > Siluriformes > Pangasiidae > Pangasianodon > Pangasianodon hypophthalmus. The sequence goes on along the minus strand of NC_069728.1, from coordinate 2,175,803 downwards.
AACAGATCAATTTGACCCAATGGCTGCATGAGGACTTTTACACTTCTCACAAATAAAACTGAGAAGAGTGCTTACACACTGTACAAATGACAGTGGACAAAATTTTTAAAAGTTGAAATGACCTAATAAAATACACTGATAACAAGAAATTTAACCAACAAAACTGAGTGAATTAAGTTGCGATTTCCCCACTGATGTTAGCATGAACAAGAGCTCAGTTGAGTAAAGAGATGATGACGAGGCTCTAGTTCTTTTACTTTGGTCACCTGACCTGGGAAAAATGTAGCAGTAATGTTTTTCTTTAAGTAGATAAGGTTATAAATTTTGAGGTATCCACAATGTTTTTCAGTGGAAATGCAATTTTCACTTTTTGCAGTCAGCAGATGTTAAAATTCTGCTTGTGACTGAGATGCATGCAAAAGAGATGAACTCAGTAGAAAATGTCAAAATTTGGCCACCACACATACAATATGTTACCAACAAAAGCACACATGGTGTGAATATATTAACTAATTTTATTTTTAATATTTTACTGTCACTTGTCTATTTCAAGGTTTTGAGTTGAATAAGTTGCACATTAAACTGGAATGAGCTTTTCCACTCTATATTAATTTCAGATGTCATATTAATTCCCTCCAAGCTGCATCAGTCCTGATGCAGTTTTAGTGGAGTCCTTCAAGGCAAGAAACCTGTGAAGCTTATGTTTAAAATCTATGGGAAGTTCATGAGGGGGCTTGTACTTCTGGGTCAAAGTGGAACTCAGGTAGGAGATGAGTTTACAGTCATCCTCATACTGAACCAGCTTCTTCTTGTACTTCTTCTGAGTGTAGGTCGATGTGCTGTTATATGCTGTGTAGAAGACAGGAAAAGTATTTGATTTAACAAGAGTTTAAAATGTTGAGAACTATGTACTTGTTGAGGGTAATTAAAAAGAACAGACAAAGACTTCACATTTGGCATAGCAATAGTTTCTGCCTCATTTCCACTGAAAATCAAAATATCTAAAAATCTAAAATTAATCATCACCTTTAAGATGTAAGACCAGGTAGTATATAGCAGATCTCTTCATGCTGAGGTACGGGAACTTCGGCTTGATGTTGCCCAACTCTGTCATGCCTTTAATGATGGCTTTGGCTACTCCCTTGGATGGAGAATGCACACAAATGGGAGTTGATATTGATTTAAATCAAAGCATGGCTGAGACCCACATAGCCCCAAAACTGTCACTTTTTTAACTCCAGAAAAGGTTTATAAGCCTCACTTTGTAAAATAATGGTAAAATAACTAATAAAATAACTGGTATACAACATACAGTAATCTGATTTCTAGTAAACATTTAGTGAAAAAATGCCAGTGCCTCGTATTTCTCTCGTACCTGTTCCAAATAACCCAGTATCGGCAAAGAGGTCAGTTGTATCGGGTCTCCCATTGGTGGAAGTTTATGAGGGAGTTTCTGGTTGCAGTAAGTCTCAGGTGATCTGGGCACAGGCGCAATTCGTCAGTTACACTGGGTAAGAGATGCTGGGGCTTTTCTAACAGCTGTTATTACTCACCGTAGAAACTTGTGTTGTTTCTCTTCTGTCTCAAAAATGTAGATCTTCTCCTGGTATTCCACTGCAAAGTTCACGCTGCCACGAACCAGAGCCTCATACCTTCACATAAAGGAAAAAAAAGTATACATTCTGATTGCCTTCGGATAACACTTCATAAACTTCTCTCAAATTTCAGGATGTCATGCGCTTGACTTGGTTACTTATGTTTATGTGTGTTCATTATCGGCATTGGTGTGTTAAGTGCCTATATAGTACAAGCAGCAATAGTAAATAAAGTGAAAACTATATGTGCACTTGGACACAAAGCTCAGAATTTTAAACTTATGTCTAAAATGTTGTGTAAATGCTTTACCTCTGCTGGCCTTCTAGGTATGTGACTGGACAGTAGCCTTTTAGCTCCACCTGCTGAGGGAAGCGACTCTTCACCTGGCCTGCACTCAGCTTACGGGGAAGAAGCTGCGCAGGGGGCAACTTATGAGGGCAATTTGGAGCCACAAACTGCTCTGGTGCCTCAAGAAACTTCTGTAGTAGTGGAGAGTTGGAAAAAATGACGGTCTTATAGATTACTACTGTACATGTAGAAAATCTGACGTTTTGTAAGTGTGTACTGTATGTACTGTAAAAAAAACAAAAAAGCTTACTGTTATCATAACCTTACTGTTATCATGTTTTTCTGTACATCACAGTATCTACCAATTCAGCTTCACAAAGATGATAACATAAAATGTTGTATAATACTACAGCAGCAGTGCTTAGGTTAGGTATAGTATATTTTAAAATCGATTTGTTTGGAGGGTTATGCCTAGCTTTCAGTAGTTTATCGAATAATCAAAATAGTTTCCCTGATTTGTGCTTCCTGACATTACATTATCAGTATAAATATTTCAGATTTAAAACTTTTCAGATTCGATTTTTTCACCTCAAGATACTCCCTGGATGCCATTTTGTAGTAGCGTCTCCTGAACTCTGCAGCCAACTCCAGGGAAGTGTCAAGGGAGCAGTCAACCAAGTGTTTATGGAGAGCCAAGCTCACAGGACAATAATGGCTGAACTCGCCCAGCCGAGACTGAAGCTCACACGGAGTAATACACAGACGCTGTATGCTGGCAGCCTGGCCTGAGAGAAGACGCATATTATCAGTGTGCTGACTGAAACATAGGGAGGGAATGGGTGGTAAAAACTCAAGGTATTCAAGGTAAAAGGATTCTGAATAGGTATGTGTACGCACGTAGATAAGTATGGGAAGAAGTTTATCCGCACATTTTTCTTGGGCTCTCACCTTTACGAATTCTCTTCAGGTATTTGTGGATGTGCCGCATACTGATCTGGGCTTCATCCAGAACCCGATGCCATACCCACCAACTGCTTTTGTGTGCATCAACTGGAACCCAGTTTTGGTACTGCTGATGGAAGTGTTTCCTGAGCGCCTCCACTTCACGCTTAAAGCACGAAATCCGGATGTCCAGGAACTGAGTGCTGTCGTGCATCGGGTATGGCCTTTAAAAGGGAGGAGGATGAGAGCATTACTACATTTAACAGAGATTGCACTTTTTATATTCATTTCTTTACTCACTGATTGAAAAGCATCACGTCTGGACCAATTAGAGTCAAGTTAATTCAACTAAATATTTATTTCAGGCCCATGGTGCAACATATACTACACACAATCACATATAGGAGTAAACACGATAATTCTGATAATGACTCAGACCTGTTTGGTTTCATCTTATCTTTCATGCCTCTCCTCAGCATTTCATCTGTGTCTAGCTGCAGCTCGATCACGAGAATAGGAATAATGCGGCGAGCTGCCATCAGGTCAGCCTGTCTTTTGGTCATGGGAAATCCATCCAGCACATACCTGGGTTGAAGATCAAACAAGCACCTTTTCAGTTCAAGACAGCGTAAGTGTTATATCTACCCTGCTTAAACTTCAGATTGTTGCCTACATGTCCACTTGCACATTTTGTGGCTGTATGCCACCGCATGGCATCACCGAGCATTTCTATGGTATTTACTTGGATTTGGTTATAATGAATCTTTCCCTTTATAATGACCTCATCTGACGGCTAAAAGCATTGCGCCACTCATCTGCATAAAGACAGACTTTGAAGTTGCAAGTGGACAAGTACCGTGACTTAGCGCCTAACGAATGCTTTCACTGCTTTAAATTTCACACGGTCTGATTCTTCTACAACATGCTAATTAGATTTTTGCACTCCCCCATGGGGAAACTGGAGGTTTGTAAAGGTTTGCAATGATGCTGGGGTCTGTCTATAGAGTCTGCCATTAAATTCTGTTTTATTTGTATAGTGCTTTGAACAATAGACACAGTCATAAAAGCACTTTTACAGAAATCTGGACATGGACCCTGCAGTAACTGAGAGTTAAGTGCCTTGCTCGAGCGCCCAAAAATGGCAGTCCGCAGGTTTGGAATTTTAAATGACAACCTTCTGGTCACTAGAAATAGTAACGTAATAGTAATAAAAATATGACAAGACACAATCAGTATGGATCATGATTCAAAAGGTATTGTCCTCTCTAGATCTGGTTTCTCCAGAAACAACACCCTACTGTACACAGACTTGTGAGTGAAGTGGTTCATTACCCTCGTGTGCTGCAGACTAAGTTCAGCAAGACCACTTCTAGGCACTGAACAGCCAGTTCATCAGGCACAGTCAAGCCCTGGCTCAGGTACTTCAGCATCTCCGCAGCGAGCTCTGTCTTGTCCTGGACACTGAGCACTGTCCGCATTACGCCGCCGATGGATAAGTGTGCCAGTCCATATTCACGGGCAAACATGCGAGCAACTACCCCACACAACATACACGAACATACAGAAATCAGAAAAACAGCTTTTGTTAGTTTGTGTTGTAGGTGTACTTGTAAAGCCTTATAATGTTGCATAAAATTATTAGCCTTATAATTTTTCATAAAGTTATATCAAAGCAATGGTCACTGACCTGAGGTTTTTCCAGATTTTGGACTACCAATGATGGCAAGTTTGATGGGCAGGGACGGGTTGGGCTTGGGCTGACGGAGGTATTTGATAGGGTTGATCATGAAGGTGTTGCGTGTCTCCTCGGAGGCAAAGAAGTAAATGAAGTTGTGGAAGAGGACAGGGAAGCTAGTATTAAGGGGGTCCTGCATATGCTGGATCAGATCTCCCTCTGCATACTATACATCCATCAAAAAAAAAAAAAAAAAAGGAAATGAGAGTCATTTTCTTGCATTATGCACTATGCTTTGTACACATACTGTATTTGTGAAGGACATGAATAAACGTATTTTCTTAATTCTAATATATTTGGTTACGTCCTTATGCATTTGTATCTAGAAACTTAACTTATTTTGGTGTAATATTTATATGTAACCATATACACATTTTTAATATTGCGTCTGAATACTTTTTTCCCCTATCAGTTTTTTTTAAACATATCATTCTTTATGCTACTAAATACATATTTTCTTTGTGCATACTTAGAAGTACAAAGTCAAAAAACATCATGTGTGTCAATTTGAAGTGTATATATGCACTGGAAGTCTATTAAATAACAAAAAACAAGAGTGTCTGAATTCTTAATTTCCCTCACTGTAAAATAAGTATTTCTGGGACCTGTCACTTGCTGTAGCTTGCGACAGTAATTATAGCATTTTCACCCATGCCTTCATGTTTTCTGTCACTAAAATTCTATCTCATTGTGAAAAAAAAATCAGATGTGCTGGATCGCGTGTTATTTTATAAGCTGCAGCATAATTAAGGTGAGAGCTATATTATTACATTAAACCAAATTTGCAGTGATTAACATGATCATTAAAACTAGGACTATTCATGCAGCAATATGTTACATCGTATTGCAGTTGACAGCTATCCCCTGATTAAGTGCCCCTAAAATCAAAATTGGTGTTTCAGAGCTTTCATGTACCTGTCCCTTTGTGCTATGATCGCTAAAGAAATAATGTATCTGGAAAAAATTGATTAAAAAATGGATAAAAGATAAAATAGATGGAGATATTCTCATTTTTAGTTTTTATTTCATCACTTCTGGGAAAATTATAATTTATTTTTTTAAATTGAACCTGTCTTGGTGTTTGCTCAATTAAATACAAGTTTGGGTGAATATAACGGTGAGGAATCCTCCACAGTTGAAAGAAGGCTCTTCAATGAAAATCTTCATTGTTCTCCTTATTTAGATGGTTCACCAAGCTATTTTTTTTTAGAGTCAGTGGGTGTGTGATGTACATTGAACACTATTGTTGTGTAAATCAGTCCAATCATTCCAACACACATCACTCGGACTTTGGAAAAGGAAATAGGTGAACATACGGATCCAAATCACAGCTCTCAATCCATTTCATGAGTACTGAAATGGCTTAAGACACAAGACAAGTGCTTGTGTTCGAAGCCGGTGGTCTAGATGCTATTGACTCCCATCTGGATGCTTCTACTCAAGAACCTTGGAGGTGTGAACTACACACAGGTAATTTTAATAATCTGAAAGGGGTGCACACAAAAATGAGTTTAAGAATCTGCGTAAACAGAGTAAATGTTTCCCAGTGTAAATATTTCACCAACTCGGAACGCGGGTTGATTGGCCGTATGAATGCATCTTTTTTTAAGGTTAACTAATTTGATATTTTACTACAAAACCTGTTCATTTTTAACATTTCTAATGAAGTACCCCAACCATATAATAGGCTTTTGTTCATGAGCCTGTGAAGTCAAGTACTCAAGCAAGAAGCCTGTAACCAAAACAATCAGAATTCACAACTGGATTTATGATGTATCAGGCCATTTTAGGTAACTCTACATTTTGTACTTATCATCATCATCATCATCATCATTTTGTAGTGATGATGCCAAAGCAAACTCAAGCGTTGAAATAGAGGAGCATAAATTATACCACTCCAGTCCATCACTAACCCGGATAGGATCCCAACACCCAAAGGCACTGTAGTACTTGTAAGAGCAGTGCAGGAGTTTCTGAGCAATGGCATAGCTGATGGGATGACACCTTTGAAATAGAGCTTCCCTGTTCTCCACCAGGGGCTTGAATTGGTTTAGTAGCTGGGAGCGCACAATGTGAGGCTTCCGGCCAGCATTGACTGTCAGGTGAGGAATCCGGTGTTCAGCCAGAAGCTCCTGAATGACAGGGGATAAAACATCAATATTAGTGACCTAGTTCATTTTACATGTGTCTTGTTCTGTATCTTGTTAAAACAGAGATTATTTTATATTGATTTGATTTCTATTGATATCATTTTGCTCAATTCCCAAACTATGTTTACCATTATCATGGTGAGGCTGCTGTCATCCTTGTCAAACCTCTCACTGATCTCTGCTCCTATCCGATCCTTTGCACTGGCCTCGGACTCTTCTTCCTCTCCGTCCTCTTCCTCCTCCTGGGGAAACTCCTCCAGCAGCCTGTCTTCCAGCTCTTGCTCCCAGTTCAGCTGCTCTTCATCTCCTTCATCTTCCTGCACCTCCTCTTCTTCATCATCCTTTTCCTAAATGAAAAAGGACAGCAAGGTCATATTGAGGCTCTATCTGTGTGCACTACAGTGTTAGCTATGAGAACTATAGTTATGTCTTACTCTGGGTGTTTTGGGTGCGTATTCGGACAAAAGTTCAGCTCTTCTTTGGGCAATGGCCTCCTCCTGGTTAATAGAATGGTTAATAGAATGCTAATGACGATCCTTAACCATGTGTTCGATAATGAATTTGTGATACTCGAGTCATCATTTTCCAAGAACACTTTTGTGCTATGAAAACACGATTTTCAGCCCTTGTACAGAAATGTGATGAATCTTTTTTTTATCTTTTCTTCCTCACCCTAATTTTGCTGCGTAGCTCTTTAAGTAACTGCATCTGCCCTCTCCTTCGTGTGCATCTCTCCCTCCATCTGTCAAGCCGTGGGGGCAGCAGACACTTCACCACTTCTGACACCTCTACAGACATAACTAAAGCGGTATCTGGGTATAAGTGGTGCTCCAAAAGAAAGGACACCTCCTCTGAATGCTGAGGAAAACCTTCGAGAATAAAGCCTGTTGATCTACGAAAACCACAGAAAGGCAGTGAAAGAAATGGAATATTTTGAAAATATATATATTCTGAATTTGAATAATGCATGGATAAGCCTTTACTTGTACGGCTCTTGATGCCAGAACTGCAGCAGAACCTTCTCTAGGATATTGTGTGGCAATGGCTGTCCATCAGATAGATATGACTTTATGAGTTCCTCTTCATCTGTCAGTGCTGGAGTCTCCTACAGAACAACACGTGCACAAAAACAATGCACTTCTGGTCTTCATACACAAAAGACACAAAATTCAAACTACTAGAACCGACCCATTGCTACTTACACACAAAAATGTATATTATCAGCGAGAAATAATAATTTCTTTTATTTACACAGCACCATTCCATTCTGATAAAACCTCAGGGTGCTTTACATAAAGGAATAAACAAGAAATAGTAATATGAAATTCACAAACAGTTTACACAAACAGAGATGAAATACAAAACATTTATCAAAACATTCATATATATATAAAAATGCACATTCATATGAGAGATAAAACAGTTAAAATTCTAGCTAAAAGGCAGAATTAGGGCCAGAGAAAGAAAATAAGTAAATAAAGTAAATAAATCCATTTCACACTCATGCTCCTACCTATGGAGAGATTTCGTGTGAGATTGAAAGGCAATCACAGAGGTGCACAATCATATACATAAAATACACAAACGACATGCAACGAATGTTCCACACTGACACGCAAAACTGTCCTTGCATTACTATTATGTCACTTGATTTCTTTAGTGAAAAACAACCAGCAGGAGCTTGATTTTTAAGAGTTAAACACTTAATGTGTGTCAGTGAGCTGTACTTTCAACTGCATATTCGTCTGTGAGAGGAAACTGTGCCACACTGAAATGCAATCATGAGGAACGTCTATCTGTGTCCTGGAGCTTGGCCATTACTTTCCAGAAGATGCTACCATCAGTATAATAAAAATGTCCTTCATATTTTCTTATCGGCTCACTGACATGCCTTTTTTCTCCATTAATCATCAAGGTTTTCAGAATTACTACTACAAAATAAAGGTGGACCTCCACAAATCCAGTTCCTCCACAGGAGCAATTTCCAAACAACTGACGGTATTATGAGCATCTGTACAAACAATTGTATACAAAGGTAAAAATCTTCGGACCGCACAGACACTGCATCACTCAGGACGAACCCACAAATTGACTCCCAGGGAAGAAAAAACTTTGGTCCGAAAGGTTTAACTGAACCCCAAGACAGCAACAAAGGAACAGGCGAAAGAGTTGGAGACATCAGGTACCAAATATGTACTTTACAAAATATGTACATCCATCATTAAGAAAGTTCTACATCACCATGGCCTGAAACGCTGTCATGCAAAGAAAAAGCCCTACTCCAAGACCGGCAATAAAAAGCCGTAGGTGTTTGTAGGTGATCACCAGCCTTTTGGGGGAGTCTTCTCTGAATGAAACAAAAATTGAATTGTTTGGCCATAATGATCAATGAGTCCTTATGGAAATAATGTAGATACCCTAACTTATGTACAAAAAAAATACATATTAAGGGAGAAATAAAGTTCAAAAGTAAATTAGCCATCACTGAAGAATGGTCAGGTTTACAATACAATTAGAAGAATGTTAAAACACTTTCTTCACACAAGTATTCAGAGTAAAATACTTGTAAAATATTAGCTGTTTGGAAAATCCTTTTCATATTTGTGTTGAGAGAGAGGGAAAGAGAGAGAGTGTTTTTCTCATGTTAAGTGCCAGCCTGATTTTCGCTTTTACAATCAGCCATGGAATCTTCTCCATGCCTACCTCTGTGTGGTCTTTATCATTGGTAAGGATTTCCTGTTGGCTCAACTCATCCTCTGGCTCGACAGGAGAAGCTGTGGATTGGGGACCTGCCTGCAGCAGACTCTGCAGCTCACTGGGTGGCTCTTCAGGCGGCTCTACGTCATCAGCGTAGGGCACGCGGGTCTGAGTCTTGGCCAGAATCAGCTCTTGCAGCCGTTCACGGAACTGTAAATGAAAGAGACCCAGCTGCTGCGCCAGCCAGTGGCCGTGGGTGGTTTTTCCTGAACCACGCACTCCGAGCAGGAAAATACGCAGGGCAGGAGGCTGGGGAGATGAAAACGCATGAGGTGAGGGATGTTCCTGTCGTCAAATGATTATAGATCATCAGTGGTATTAAAGAAGATTGGAATGTCATATGCAATGAGGATTACAATAGAGTACTGAATTTTATATAGTGGGGTCTAAATTTAATATTAAAAATTAATTTAAAAAAAGTGTTACCACAGTTTTTCAAGTGCACTAAATCTAAATTCAAAACAAATTCTTTGAAAAGTCCTTGTAATAAATTGAAATACATCTCAATTTGAAAATTACGTTGCTTATATTTTAAATTGTTGTAATGGCATATAGTATAGTTTTCAGTCAATAAGAACAATTTTTAACATTATTTACTGCTCAGCTTCTCCTACTTTAAGTAGCTGAGTAGTTGGGGCATAGAGCTCTGGTGTCTGCATGAACTTCTCCCATGCTGTGCTGCTGGAAAAGTAGTAGACCTTCTCTCTGTATTTTGCAGCAATGTCATTTGTGCAGGTCACCAAAGTGCCCTTCTCCCTCAGCACAACTGGGCAGTACTTGTCAGTTTCCCCAAGCCACCTTTTATTGCTGCTTTCCTAGAGATGGATGAAAATAGTTTGTAAGTGATGTAGGAAAACACACTACATACGAACATTGGTTTAGACTGGACCAACCTCTGCTTCATCTTCATCCTTCTGCACATCCTCCTCCTCTTTATCCGGCTCCATGCTGGACATCTCTTGGGCCTTGTACTTAAATGGTCCTAAATCATAGAAATAAAAAAGGAAAAATGGAATCAATGATTTTAATAGTAATACATTCTGCGACATGCAAAAACTCACTGCATGTGCAGCACGGCACGACCATTCAAACGGCATCGCTCACATTTCACACACGCTATCGGCATAACAGCACACTTCGTTTTAACTTCACAGTGTACAGACAGTGTGATTGCGTTATTTTATTGGATTTCTATGGTGTTTACTTTTCATTTATACATGTGAGTGAGATTAAAAAAGAAAGACATCATGTATCAAAAAAGGGCCTGAGTGATGTGGGTTTGTTGTCACTAACGCGGATGTCCACTGGAAACGCTTGTTAAAACTAAAGCGTAAGTTGGAGAGGCACCCTTTAAAAACACGCCTGGTGTGAACTGGCTTTTAATGTAGCCAAGTTCAAACAAGAGAGAGAAAGTCACATACGCTCCATTTGGTCAATCATCTCCTGGAGCAGAAGCTGAGGGGTTTGGTTGGCAATCTCCAGTATAACATGGCTGCAGGTGATGGCAGACTCCATGCTGTTCCAGTCCTGTATAAACTTCTGTAGCTGCAGCTGGTACATTTCCATCGCTGGGCCAGGAGGAAAGCCCTGTTCCCATGTACTAGGCAACATCACCTCTACACACACACACACACACACACACACACACACACCTCAATAATTTCACCAGACAGAACATGACATGAACTCTAGTACACATTATTACACCTTTCACCCTAATACATATCTGACATTTATTGTCTAGATATGAAATGTGAAGATATTACAGGCATCTTACACCCAGTTATTGCTACTGAATCAAAGGCTCAAGGCCCCTGCTATAAAAGCTAACCAGTCAGAAAGATTTTCCATCAAATCTAAAATGCTGTATATGTATTGTACTCGGAATAAATTGTACTGATTTATGTGCAATGAGCCACTTGGATTGGTTACATGAACCTACAGTATTTGTGCCATCGACGGCTAAGCTGACAAAATGACACAGTAGTGAAGCTGCAGTACCAGTAACATCAGGCTCCTCAGGCACCAGCTCCAGTGTGGAAAGAACATTGCCGGTCTCGGGGTCCTCTTCCGAGTCCAGCACCTGCTGCCTGAATGTAGTACAGAAAATACAGGATGTGACACTGGACCTTACACAGTATTCATGCAAACTCTATAGGAAGCAATGTCTCACTGTATCTCTACAGTATATCTACAGTCAGGTTCATAAGTATTTGGACAGTGACACAATTTTCATAATTTCGCCTCTGTACACTACCACAATGGATTTGAACTGAAGCAATCAAGATGTGATTTTGCAAAAATACGGCATTAATCATTTAGGAATTACAGCCACTTTTACAGAGTCCCTCCATTTTCACAGGCTCAAAAGTAATTGGACAGCAGTTTCATGGCCAGCTGTGGCCTATTTCTCTTTATTTCATGACAAATTAAGGAGATAAAAGATCTGGAGTTGATTCCAAGTGTTGCATTTGCATTTGGTAGCTGTTCATCGGAACTCTCAACATGCAGTACAAAGAGGTGTTGATGCAAGTGAAGGAGGCCTATTAAGCAGGTACTATTGTTATTGTTTTGTTTTTTAGGCTGAAAAAACAAAACAGACCCATCAGAGAGATAGCAGCAAATATAGGAGTGGCCAAATCAACAATTTGGTACATTCTTAAAAAGAAAGCACTGGTGAGCTCAGCAACACCAAAAGCCTTGCAAGACCACGGAAGACAACTAAAGTGGATGATTGCAGAATTCTCTCCTTGGTGAAGAAAAACCGCTTCACAACATCTAGCCAAGTCGAGAATACTCTGAAGGAGGTGGGAGAATCATTGTCAAGGTCTACAATCAAGAGACACCTTCATGAATGTAAATACAGGCAATTTATCTCTAGTAAACTCATGCAAACCACTAGTAACACTCAAGGCCAGAAAGGCCAGATTAGACTTTGCTAAAAAAAAAAAAAAAAAAAAAATTAAAAAAAGAAAAGAAAAAAAAAAGAAAAAAAAACTCTAAAAAAAACCCTGAAGAGAAAAGAGAAGAGTATGGAGAAGGAAAGGAAGGGCTCATGATCCAAAACATACCACATCATCTGTCAAAGATGGTGGAGGCAGTGTCATGGCATGGGTATGTATGGCTGGAACTGGGTCACTGGTATTTATTGATGATGTGACTGCTGATAGAAGTAGCAGGATGAATTCTGAAGTGTATAGAGTGATACTTTCTGCTCAGATTCAGTCAAATGCTGCAAAACTGATAGGACAGTGCCTCACAGTACAGATGGATAATGACCCAAAACACACCGCGAAAGCAGCTCAAGAGATTCTTAAGGTAAATAAATTAAATGTTCGTAAATGTCCGATGAACCTCAACCCAATTGAGCAGCTTTTCACTCACTGAAGATAAAACTGAAGGCAGAAAGACCCACAAACAAGCAGCAACTGAAGGCAGCTGCAGTAAAAAGGCCTGGCAAAGCAACTCAAGGGAGGAAACTCAGCATTTGGTGATGTCCATGGGTTCCAGACTTCAGACAGTCACTGACTGCAAAGGATTTGCATCCAAGTATTAAAAATAATCCTAATATTTATGATTATGTCAGTTTGTCCAATTAATTTTGAGCCTGTGAAAATGGAGAGACTCTGTAAAAAATGGCTGTAATTCCTAAACGGTTAATTCAGTATTGAATTAAAGCTGAAAGTCTATACTTCAATCATATGTTGATCGATTCATTTCAAATCCTCTGTGAGGCAAAATTACAGAAATTGTGTCACTGTCCAAATACTTATGAACCTGACTGTATTAACTATATGTGCAAAAGCTAGAAGTTTAACTCTTATCTGTGTAACTCACTGAGTGTTTTGACTTTCCGCTGCTTTCTGTCTCTGCTCCTGTAGCTGAGCTAGTACAACTGCATCCACCTCCTCCTTGTTCTGTTCATAAATCCTTCTCAGAACTGTCTGTCCTATAAAAAAAAACATGTTGCGCTTTTTAAAGGCTCCTAGCCTTGTTTAACTCTAAACCTTGCACTTAAACAAGATAAGTAACAAATGCTGAATAAACAAATAAATCTTTTGAGCTCAGTGGTGAACACATTAAGAGCACTTGAAGTTGGATGCAATGAGTAAGAACATGCATAACTGAAACAAATGATCAAACACTGCTTGTATGTGTGTGTCTGTTAAAATCTCAACCTCACCTTCTCCCTCACTGTCTCTGAGACAAAACACCACATCAGGCATGAGGTCAGGACGCAGCTCCTGAATGGCTGCCAGCTGAGCTTTGGTGGTGGGATAGTTGTCGAGCACCCAGCCCCTTTTAAACTCAGCATCGGCATCTTCTGCCTGAATCTAACAATCCACAGTCAGATTACATTCCTATTAGGAACGTGACACTACATCAGTATGACTGTAGTTAAATAGTTATCTGTGACGAGGAGGAGGGAGGGACCCGGCTGTGAGGATGCACACCTGGCACTGAGATGTCTAATCAGTGGGAGAGAGTGATAAAGGGGCGGCTGGAAACGCCTGAGGGAGGAAGAGAGACGCACGCGTGTTTTATGTTTGTGTTACGTTTGGTGTTTCTGATATGTTTGAGTTCTCTTTATTATTAAAACGTTACGTTTGAGTTCACTCGGTTCCCGTCTCCTCCTTGCCTGTCTTTGAAGTTTGTTACATTATCATGTACAGTTATCATATTATATAATATAATAAACTTATAATATAACAAACTAAACATACATAATATAATAAATAATAAAGAATAAACTTGTAAAATAAAGTATAAGACATCACAAACACACATTATTTCCCAGTACACTGCATATCTCTATGCTACACAAAGTAACCACAGTTCAAGGGCCACACCTCTCTGATCCATTTCTCCACGACCTCTGCACACATATCATCTGGTTGCTCTATTGACATCTTTTCTGCTTCTTTCATGGCTTCTTCCACTAGAGCTTGAATGTCCGGGTGATCCTCTGTCACCTCCATTTCTACAGCAACAAGCAAGGCAACAATATGTCTTACATATCATTCGTGTTTCAGGTGACAAACAAAAGTCATGACAGTGAACCTGTGTTTCCGATCTGTAATCCAGCCCAACATTGTAAGAGGGTGAAGCCACCGTGTGCCACATTTACAGAAAATATGAAATCAGACAGCATGCTTTTGTTACCTGATCAGTAATTTCCCCCAATTCAATTTACAACATTAGCTTTACATTTGCTTGTTTTTACGCTGGTTGGAAACGAAGGTGCTTCTCAATGAGACTGGTCTTTCCATCAACCACAGAGAAAGACACTCTAATACATTTCTACTTGCAATATCCTTAATCACTACAGAAATGTCTCTGCTGAACATTTAGTTCATTAAGTCAAATTGGTGTTTGACTTTTGTCACACCTACTCTCCCCTAATTATTCTGGGGAATTATTGAATTTTTAAATAAAGTTTCTCAGTCAGCTCTCACCAGACTCATATACATTATCCTTGTGCATCCAGGCCTTGACCTTTTCCAGGGCTGAAGTCGTTGCATCCTGACGTGCTTTCTCCAGCTTTTCTTGCCTGATTTTGTCCATGACCACCTCCACCAGCTTCTTCATGTCTATCACAACTGCACCGTAATGCTCAGCCAAGAGCGCACTCAGAGTGCTCTTTCCTGACTGTGGTGGCCCAATCACAGACACTCTGCAGGGTGAGCGTGGCATGGGGGGCAGCAGGTACCATCTTGGCTTCACCATGAACTTCTGCAGAGCCTCTTGAGAGGACAGGACATAGATTTTATTCAGGAAGCTGGTGGAATAGTAGGGAAACAAAAAAACATAAATGGTAATTGGAAACACTTATTTGTAATTAACACCTAACACCGATTCCACACGTACACGTACAAGTTTTCAGTGATGTAAAGTTTTCGCTTATGAGAACTCACTGATGTCAATAACCACAAAAAAGCAGATAAGCAACTGTAGTGCTGAAGAAAAGGTGAAAAGTGTTACAGTCACCCATTGTGCTGTGATTGTCAAGCAACAGGACAAGCAACGTTTTGCATCACTGATACTGTTCTGCATGCTCAGGTCAGCTTTTCACAGCTTTCTTTTATTGTCCACATTCGTACACTGACCTGACAGAAAATTCAGGTTTGCCTTTGACAATTTTGCCTTCTTTGAGGGCAACAGGGCAAGTGCAGCCCCAGCGACTCCTTTGCCACTGGAAGCCTGGTGCTATGGTCTTGCTGGAGGAAAGCATGTTCAACAACTCCTCCTACGCGGGAAAGACAGGGAATATGCAGGTAAAACACAAGCAGCGGTCCATGGCATTGTTTGTAATCAGAAAGAAAGGGGTTTACGTCTTACAGTGTCCATCTCCTCAGGCAGGTCCTCCTCATCTGTGCTCAGCAAGCGCACAGGTACAGCTGCTCTCCTCACAGCTATGGAGTCTAGGCGGGTTATAAGACACTATACACACACATACAAGAGAAAATTAATCATATTCTTAATTTTCATAAATTCATAATTTTACCAATTACTGAATCAGTCAGCACAGTTCATTGTGATGGTGGTCACCAACCCCAAAAATCTCTTCTGGATCCTTGTTTCCATCAAGCTCAAATAAATACTGGGGGTCGTGAGACGCCATGAAGTCCTACACACACATAACACACACGGTCAAGTCCTGACTTTTCCTCTAGGAAATATAATTCTCACAGGAATTTTTTAATAGTATGTACTGGATAAAAAGATTGCAAAATCTGGACAGGTTAAAATGAGGCACAAAAAACCTAAAATGTTAGTCTCAGATTTGAAGCCCTACTGAAAACCTGTGTTTGGATAAATATTCATATGTACAGTATAGTGTAGAACAGAAGAGGTTAGACAGCATGTGTAAATAAGAATATAAAGGAGTTTTTGATCCCTTTCCAAGGCTGAATTTTTACAAATATTAATTGTAAAAAAAAAAAATGCACAACTTCAAAGAGATTTTGATTGCTAAACATATTATGTTATGTAAAATAACAGTGTACCCACAGATTTAACCTCAAAATACTACACATTACATTTTTCATTATTATATATTAGTTTTTGCACATTTTTATAAAGGATGTTGATAATTCTGAGAACACTGTAGCTACGCAGACAATAAATATATGACAAACTTGAGGTTTTCCCACCTCCAAAGGCATGAGCATGGTATCTTTATAAAGGCGAATCCTGCGATGGGCCTCTTCTGGGTAATTCTCTTTTACCCTCACCAAGTGACTGATCTTGTCCTTCTGCACGCACACACACACACACACACACACACACACACACACACACACACACACGTAAGCACACATACAACCATGACGGAGTATAAGTCTCAGTCTCTCTCCTTTATGCATGAAACATGGTGCAGCTGGTTGGATTCAGTTGTCAGGAGACGATGGATTAAACTATATGAAGACAATAAACACACAAACTAATAAACACATCCTTTCCTGCCCTGTGTTATAATGATTATGACTGTTGAGCACAATTGGTTGTATCTGCAACCACTTAGTATTCACATCCATTTGTCCATTCATTCGTATTGCTTTACCTCTTCCTTCGCCTTCTGCACCGCCTGCTCGTCCTCCTCTTCCTCCTCTTCCTCACCTTTTGCCTCTGCTTCGCTCCTAGGTGACACCTTTTTCACAGGGTCCCACTGCTGCCCGTTAGGATGCTGCTTCTGGCCTGCAAGGCGGTTGATCAGGTCCTTATCTGCACACTACAAACAAAGACAACAAACACTCATCCAAACTATTCAAACAGACGCAGAATGCATGTTTCCATTGCTGCTCAGGGTTCAGTGCAGTGAACTCTGGTGCTCTTAACCTTTGGTCCATATTCAGTTTTAGTTCCATATTCTTTTGGTGCTGATTGAAATCACGCATTAATTTATACACAACTGTGGAGCAAGAAGAAGACAAAAGGAAGAAGTTTACCTTTATGTTGATGATGATGTCCGGTGGGTGTTTTTGGTTTTTTATCAATTCTATTTGCTCATGAATCTTCAGATATTCCTCAGACATTGATGGTAAGCATGACAGAACGTAGCCTGCTCAAGCACAACACGGACAAGTTATTACCAGTTATTGTAGCGTTCTCAGCCTCTATATTCGACTCTCTGTGAAATCGGCCATCTCTTCAACCACAATAAATTTCTTTAGTTGCGTTAGGTCATCTTACCATAGTTTTCCACCTCTGGTGCTTTGAGCTTTTCCAGAACTAACATCATCATCCTCTCCTCTGGAATGCTCCTTCCTTCAGCCAGGATTGGTGAAAGCTAAAATTCAGACATCATATGCGGTACATTATGGTACAAAAGTGCTTCTGAATACATGACTTTAACTGTATAAAGAAAATAAACAAAGCACACAAATACACACCTCTTTTCCTTGCTCTGTACCATCACGAATGTGACTGCTGAGCAACTCTGTGTCTGAAGAAAGAGAAAATAATAGACAATAAACAACAGCACAGAAATGGAAGTGACTGACTGATTAAAATTACAGACCAAACAGTACCATCAATAAGGACACACCCCCACGTTTGGGCAAGTTTCCTGGCAAGGGTGGACTTCCCAATGCCCTATAAAAGAAAATATCAGACAATATTTCAAGTGTATACTACGTAAGAAATCATTTTTTCACTTTTACATTCAGTTCAAGTGCAACTTTAATACAGTATCGTTGGCAAATAATTTTTAATAAACTATGCGGCCAAACATTAGTGGATACCTGACCATCAAACCCATATGTGCTTTTTGAACGTCTCATTCCACATTTATTCCCCTTTGCTGTTATAATAACCTCCACTCTTCTGGGAAGCTTTCCACTAGATGTTGGAGCGTGGCTGTGGGGATTTGTGTTCATTCAGCTACAAGAGCATTAGTGAGATCAGGCGCTGATGTTGGTGAGGAGGTCTGGGGTTCAGTCGGTGTTCCAGTTCATCCCAAAGGTGTTCAGTGGGGTTGAGGTCAGGGCTCTGTGCAGGACACTCGAGTTCTTCCACTCCAACCTTCACACACCATGTCTTCATGGAGCTCGCTTTGTGCACAGGGGCATCGTCATGCTGGAACAGGTTTCAGCCTCTTAGTTCCAGTGAAGGGAAACTGTAAAGCTACAGCATACAGAGACTTTCTATACAATTGTGTGCTTCCAAATTTGTGGTATCAGTTCGGGGAAGAACCACATGTGGGTTTGATGGTCAGGTGTCCACATACTTTTGGCCATATAGTGTACATGGCAAATAATGTACTGTTACAACTACAATAATAACATAAATAACATTTTCTAATAGTAAAACTGTTGTTAAACATTCGAATAATTCAGTCTGCAACAGTCTAATAAAAGGATTGTTTGTAGAAATGTCCTGACGCACGTTTTATGGTAATCAGAATGTTGAAACTCACTGGTTTTCCAAGGATCATGAAGCAAGTAGGCTTGAAACGCAGAAATTCACTGTCAGCTTCATCCTCTACCAAGCAGTCAGAGCAGGGGCTGCCACATGCATCAGGAGCGTGGCATGTCATGGTGAAAGGAACGCTTCAAACAATCTGCTAAGGAAATAAAGTTGGTTTGAAGCCTCTAGTTTAATGAAATTACAATATTACCTATATTTACACTACTATATATACTTTAAAAACATACAGTATGTAAATTCCACAAACAGAGCCTTGTGTCATGAAAGGGATATTTTGAACATTTCACATTGGGTGTGATGTCCTAATGACCAGTGGTTAAATTGTTTAATTGATATATAGAGCTGATAAAGTTGATATGTAAAGATTCTGCATGTTTTAAGTCCAGCTTTGTGCTGTGGAGAGGATGTTACAGACACGGAGAATGTAATGGCAAACCAATGTCAGAGAGAAAACTAACTTTACCACACCGGCTGCCTCCTGCTGCTCGTGTATTTCAGCTGGTTTGTTTGCTTGTTTGTTTGTTTGTTCAGTTGTTAGCTTGTAGAAGTTGCAGCCATTTCCTCACCTGTCAGCTAGCAAAGCTTTCCTGCACTCACTATGTTTCAGTGTCACCATGGCAACGCTCCTTGGTCAAGGCGCGTGCGCAGATATGAGAGGCGAGAGTAAACAAACAAACAAACAAAAACACTGTGTTAAAACTGATTTGTTAAATAAGCATGTCAAGGTGAAAAACGTGTTGTGGTAAAAGGCAGTTTGTTACACACTGATAGCAGTTTTCATGTCTTTCTATTTTAATGTGTGCTATCATCTTGTTTCAGTTTGCCATTTTCAACCCTTTTTGTTTATTTTTAAACACCGGAAACTGAGTGCTTATAGTTTCTGCCTGTCGCTGCAGATAAGCGTCTGAGTTTAACACAATAAACTGTTTATTTCCCGCTAAAGGACGCACCTGGTCTCGCGCCGTAACTGGAGCTGCAGGTAGCGACGCGCGCGCGAGCCTGCAGTGCTGAAGGTGAGCAGCAGGGGGCAGCAGAGTCCTTACAGCCGCAGCACCACGTACTGTCCCTGCACACCTGAGCATCAGCCCAGGGAAGGACAGAGGGGTCAAGGGGCAAGTCTGCATTACAGGATATAGTGACAAAGCACCTAGGAACCTTTCCTCCCTGACAACAGGTGTTTCCAGCAACCACTTCAGCCGAGACTGACACATCTACTGCTCTTTAAAGTAAATAAAACTGACTCAGATTTACTCTGCTCTGACACATCGTGGCTCTGACACATCGTGGGCATTTTTTTATGTCAGCTATGACGTCCAGCCTGAGTCAGATTAGTGTATGCAAATTGAGCTTACTCACACTGAGCTTTCTCACTTCTTCAATAATAAAGACATTACGGCGAGGGTGAGTGATTCTGTGTAATAGGCCAGTGATAAATGCATTCCAGTGATGAATCCTTACAAATGACGCAAAGAAAGTTTCACTGGGCCATTAGAGTGCACACACACACACACACACACACACACAGACTCAGACATAATGCATACACAATGACACACATATCATCCTAATGAAAACAGGAAGTGCTAAGGCTTAAGTCTCCAGATGTTCTATGTTCAACCGCTTTCTCCATTAGCATGATTACTCTACTCAGGCCACAGACGGAATAACAACTCTCTAGGATGAGTTAATAGCACCTCATAACTCAGACACATCAAACACAGGAAAGAGCGCGTATGAATGTACACAACGCCGTCATACTGGACCCCCGCACAAAAACACAGTGAATCAGCAAAGGGAACAGAATACGCACGCATACGCTTGGCCTATGGATGCCATGGCAAATTCCCCAACATTTGTTTTGATCTGTGGGATTACACATTGGCAAAGTCAGAGTTTCTGTCTCTTTGCTTATGTGATAAAGTAAAAAAAAAATAAATAAAAAATCTATAAGGAGGTCCCAGGAGATACCAGTGCATGAAGCTTATATCATATCACCTAGGGCAAAACCTACTCTTATTATCTACAAAATCTACTCTACTCTTAGTCTGTATTTATAAAGGGAAAATGAAGGGCAAAAGGTCTACCCTCTGTTGTGCGGTTCTGTATATTCTACACCCATCTGTTATAGGGCTCCGTAGAGAGACAAACCAAAGACCTGAACACAGCAAGTAATAAACCATTAAAGCCAATATTCTGCATAAACACTTATTAAATACTAAAGCACTGTAAGTAGGCTAGAATTAGAGACTGCATTTGATCCCTGCAAAGTTTAATACAAAATTAACACACCAAACTGCCAGTCATAATCACTGCAATAATACGTCTCAAAATACTTCATATGCGTGCCAGATAAACTACAGCTTCCATAATCACACACACACACACACACACACACACACACACAGGGTTTTGAACCCTCTCTAATAGGGAAACACTCTGCTGTAAAGTTCTACATATAACCTTTAAGGGTTCTACATTTTCTAAGAGTTGTTTGTAGTTGCTACAGGTCCCTGTATGTAGCCTACTTGCTGGCCCTGACTGCACCGAAAAAAAAATTATTCATTCATTCATCTTCCGCAAGGTGTGAGAATTCACCCCGGATGAAACACCAGTCCATCACAGGCCACTCTGCACACACAATCTCACCTAGGGGCAATTTAGCATAGCAATCCATCTACCTGCATGTTTCTGGACAGTGAGAGGAAACCCTGAGAAAACCCACGGAGAAACTCAGCACAGTAACCCGAGCTCAGGATCGAACCCTGGAGCTACCCAGGAAAAAAAATAGTGAAATGGTAAAGATCTGAATAAAGCCTTATCACATTATATCACATTAAGGGCCTTGAAGTTCATCTGACAATTTAGAAAAATAAAAACTGTCACTCTATAAGATATTAATCTGTCTTAATTCTGCATTTCTAGCATCAATCAACACATAGACCTTCTTTTTCACATAAATCTAATTCTTAAAATTGACTAATGTTAACTGTAAAGGATCTTATTTGCATAAATGAACCCATCAGACAGAGCATTTAAGTAATACCAACTGCAGTGAAAAGAATGACTCACAATGACTGAGCAGATTAAAGATATCCCTGTGAAAAGGTTTCGAGTTTCACTTGGTCTGAGTGGGAGCAAGATGAACTTTAGCTGAAAACTTATCTGTTTGCATTTCAGGGCATGGCCACTGACAACATTATTTTTCACATGAGTGCCTCTGGCTATCAGTTTACAATTCAAACTACTGATCTGTGGATGCCATGCCATATCTGATCTAAAGGAGCTTCATCAGTTTACAATTCAAACTGCTGATCTGTGGATGCCATGCCATATCTGATCTAAAGGAGCTTCACAGATGCTTTAATACAGAATGTTTTAGATTTAAATATTAAAGGGGTCCCTGCCATTAATTAACACACGCTCACTCAATTCATCTAGTCCTTATGAACTGACTTGTTCATCTTTACTCTTATTCTAAATGTGAGGATTATGGAGATGTTACTGTTACACGTGTGCCAGCTCTCTGTCCAGATGGGATCGTAGTCATGCAGCCAATCATTAGTAATCCACAGTGAAACCTCTGATTTATTTAATCTTTTGTGCTTTTACAGCCCCTTTTAAGGTGAGCAAAAAGTAAGACGCACATAGTATTCATAAAAAGCATTTGCTTATGTTGAATATCACACATCACTTTAATTACTTTATTTGGTAGAGGCCCCAGTACACCAGGTAAATTTCCATAATCTTTGTATTAAATTAAAAGATCTAATTAAAAGATAATTATATGTAAGTATTTCTGGCAAAAGAATCTTTTTGTATGAAATGACCAAATCTTTAAGTATAAAAGGTATCAATATCTAAAAAATAGAGGTTACTAATAATAATAAGAAGAAGAAGAAGAAGAATAATGTCAACTGAAATGTTCAGCAACAAATCCTCTGACCCTTTTTAACACCACCTCCCTGAACCCAACATGGCTAAATGATCTGGCTCAAGCACTCGGCAGTAAACATTCTTCCCTAATCACAGCAAATCAGAATTCCTGATCGTTCAGTCAAGCAGATCATGAGACAAAGAAACACACAGACAACCATTTAATATGATCTTTTTTTTTAATAAATATAGAAATTATTTGCAGAATTTAGCTTTCATAAAAAGAAAACAAACTTATCCCCTCAGAATTTTTTTTTTTGGGGGGGGGGTGTGTGTGTGTTAATTTTCCATTAACCAATCAGCAAATTTTTATCTTAATTTATGAATTTTAATTAAGAAAAATCTGTGAATCATGTGATGAACATGGACAGAGTATCTGAAGGGGATAACCATACAATATTCATCAGGAATGTGATGTAATTTGATTAAATAAAGAAAATGTCCCCTCTGTGCTGCAGTTCTGCTCCACTCAAACTGTAGTGTGTAAAATTTCACCGCATGCTGCTGCCGTCCACGTCTGTGTGAGTCTGTAATCCTGCTGTCTGTCACCCTGCTTCCACTCAGGTGGGGTTGAGGATGATGTGAAAAGTGTCGAAAACATGCTCCAGCACTGCTCTTCCTCTGTGTCTCTCCCCGTCTCTGTCTCTCTCACAGAACACGATTATATACTAAAAACAATTTCTCATTACAGGTTTAAACAGCACAATCATAACTATCTGAATGTGACACAAAAGTTGTTTTTCTCCCCCACATTTTACAAAATTTACAATTCAGATTTGAGTCACTTTTCGTATGTGGTTCCGGATTGGATACATATCAAACATGGGTTCATGAACATAATGTGATATTAAGTCAGATAGGACTGTAAGTGTTGTTACAGTACGCTTGCACTTATCACTCCAGTTCTTATTCAGTGTGAGCAGCGTGTCAGCAGTGAAAGAGAAACATCAGACTGCCGGTAATACTTGCAAAAACAGCAAAAGCTGTGCTTTTGAACTTTTCTTGCCCTTGTTGAACTGATGTCTTCTCCAAAGCAAACAGTTTTTTCAAGGGAAGCTTTATTCTGCAAGTCTGGTCATCGTGCTGCTGCACTGATGGAGTGACTGTGTCACAAAAAAAGGATACACTTTTTTATTTTATCATGTATGCAACACTGCTAAATTTTAAAATCTGCACATGTGGGTTATTTCATGGCAAAGGTCTGTTAACATTAATATTTGATGATTTACAAGCATGAATGCGAGCTATGAAGACAGAATGAACAGATTTGAGGAAAAAACAAAACAACTCTGAATTTAGCCATTTAGAATTGGCCTAACTGGGGTTAACCAAAGAGCAAATGAGATTAGAAAGAGGAAAATCTAGATCTCCAAATTAATGTTTGACACAACACAATATGTAAAATTCACCAAATTGAATTAAAACATTACAATTCTCTACAAGTTGTCAGACAATGATAATGCAGGTACGGATTACCATCTTTCCAGGACCAACCTTTTGAGAGGATTGTACTTTACATGTCTTCTATCATTACAATCATTTAAATCAAATAATGAAATGAAATAAGAATTTCACATCTGTGACCAGTTCAGCTGTAAGCAGAACTTTAATCAGTTTATAATCCACCAGGTCACTTGCGCAAGAGCCCTCTGGCATCCCTCTTCAACAACCTTTTGTTCTGTATCTCACTGAGAGAAAGGGACACAGAGCAGCGAGATGGATTCTCCTTCCTGTACACAATGCTCTCCTTGATTGCCTCTTTGATCACCTGTAAGGTAAAGTGAAAGAGTTTTAAAAAAAAAAGGTTTAATTTGGCCACATGGTTAAAGAATTATTAAATTCAGAATCTAAAGAAGTCATTTGCATTAGTCAATTACCCTATGGCTAACACACTTGCATTTAGTATATTAGCATTATGTGGCACAGTTATTTGCCAATTAATGATTTATATTAAATACTGGTGTTCTAAATGATGGTTATTTCCATTCATTTATTAAGCATACTCTTCAGTATAGTTACCAATCATGTTTTTGATAGCTACTGTGTCACCATTTATTGACCTTTCTTAGTCACATTAGTAGCTCTGATGATTGCGTCTCACTGTGGCAGAGTGGATGTACTTGGGCACCAGCAGCTGAATGCAGAAGGATTCTTAGAGAACGATAAGGTTATGAGAATGGTTTAGCTCCAATGATCAGAGAGAAACCGAGACTCCACAAAGCTGAGCACACCAAGTGTTACTCACTACTAAACTGTAATTTTATAAATGTCTTGCCCCATACAGGAAGCACCAGTTTGAGTAAGAGAGAAAAAAAAAAAATTCTGTGTTTTGTTCCCTTCTGAGTCAGTCAGGTGGTGCCAAAACCTGAGAATGAAGACACTGATACGCCACTATGAAGTCCTTCCTTTTCACTGAGGTGCACAAACACAGCATGCTCTTCTCAGCCTGTGCAGCACTCGCTGGAGAGGTACTTTCAGGTCTGTTGTCTGCAGAATCGGAGGATTTTTCCTCTCCCCCTGAAGCGTTTGTGAGATGAGACTCAGAGGCATGTCTTCGACCGTGTGAGAGTGATCGATAGTCAACAGTTTTCAAGTTTGTTCACAACAACACTAGGAACTGGGATAAGCGGCTGAAATCCCTACTGTTTGCAGGTCACAAAAGTTTTCACTGGGTTTTCCCATTCAAATATCAGGAGAATTTGTTACAAGGCCACATGAGGTCATGTGGCAAAGTCAAGAAGATGACCATGAGGTAAGACAAACATATACGAATAAATATCACCTCATAAAACCTTGGAGAGAGGCTGTCCCTCTTGCTCTGGTGACAGTGGTTCCAGTGAAGGAGGAGCTGGGACAAAGGTAAATCTACAAAACGGCTCATCCTACTTCATCCCCCTGCAGAGAGCAACTCTCGCTAGCTCAGTGAGCAGCCACAGCCCAGTTGCAAACCGAGGTTTCTGGTGTGTTTTCACATGCTCCTGGTTACACTGACCTCAAAGAACACCACACTGGTAGCTGCTGATAGACTAAGCTTTAATAATAGCCCTTACTGTTTGCCAGAGCACAAAAAACAACAGATTATGAAAGAGCTTATGGCTATACATGGCGTAATTGAGGTGTTCCACAGTGACTGGAGCAGCCCCATGTTCCCTGAGCCCAAAGTGGTTCTGTGTGGACTTCAGGAAAGTCGAGGCTGTGTCTTACCCCATGCCATGCACTGATAACCAGGCTGAATGGTTAAGTGCTGCTTGTTTTCATTTGGCTACTGTCAGATCCCCTGGACTTCATTTTAGATACACCAATATGTCTCCTTTCCTGTCGGCTCATTCAAGGCCCCAGCCATGATTCAGCCACAAAATTTCCTACCCTCATGTATGCCAGTGCCTAGCTCCATGACATAATCACACGTAGTAATGACTGGCAGTGACACATGCAACATTTGAGAGCTGTCCTGAGCTCTTTCAGATGGGTGGAAGTAACAGCAAACCCTGATAAGTGTGTACTGAATAGGTGGTAATATTATATCTATGCTTCCACTTGAGGTATGGACAAGACAGACACCCTCAAACTAAGTGGGGACTGAGTGGGGAAGTCTCTTGACCTTTCTCTTCCCTTTGTTCTGGTAGTGCCTACTGGGATGCCCCTTCCCCCTCTGTTCCAATTACATCCTGCTCCACCACATGAAAGCTACGAATATGTGGATCACCTGCTGGCATTACAACAATTTAAATTTAAAGCGATCCACAGGCTGAGCGACCTACTTCTGTGCCTGTTTTTTTCTCAGTATGCTGTTCATTAGTAGAGAGAGAAAAAGTCCCCATGTTGCTGGGTAAAGCCAAGTGCCACTGACATCCAGACTGTCCAAACCAGCAGAAAAAAAAATACAGAAAAGACACCTCTGCCACTTAACACTCCTGTCTCATGTGTCCACATTTCCTTCCGAGATAACCAGAGTGCTAAAAGATCAGGTTTTCTTTTTAGGTCCAAAGCATACATGCCTTGCATAGCCAGTAAAACATGCCTGAGGCATGCCCGTGTGACAGAGTAAAGCTGATGTAGAAAGAGTTTAGCAAAGTGTCTTTTGCCATAGCTTTGCATCACCATTTTGCTCTTTATGTGGCAGTAGCCATGGCATGTCTTTTAGCAGAAGTTACAATTGTACTGACCCAGAAAGTAGCTGGTGCATTCTAGGGTTGTCAGAGATCTTAAAATGACACAAAGTGAATCAAACATGCTGTGTGTTTTGACTTGCTGGTGAGATATCTGTAGATGTGAGCTGCTGAACTGAGCCACGAGGCGCAAAATGAGACCAGATCACTGAAGTGCTGTGGAAATGTGTACTGAAGATTTGCACCAATGAATAAAAAGCGAAAATAAACTGTGGCTGTGAGACACAGAATGTGTTAAAATAGTCATTTCTGTAATTATCTAGTAATATATAGAGCGTAGCTCAGTGTTCTCCATGCTCGGGTGATTTTTATGATTTCTACGCACAAGTGCCAAACATTTGTTTACTTATTTCCTGTCGTCGTGTTTCTGACCATAGCCTAACCATCAGTCTTTTAAACATGAGTTTACACGGAAAATTAAAGACATTTATCTAACAGCTAATATTAATCTAATATTTATCTAATAATATTTGTGTCTGTAACCCATTGAAAAAGTGATGAAGAAAGAGTAGCGAGTCATTCTGCAATATTACAATGAGGAAGAAGTTAACCAATAGCAACATGCACTCTCTGAAAAATACCATGATGCAGCATTTTACGAGCAGTGTTAGAAAACCTAGGCTAACGTATAGGGGCTATCCGATTAAACACTTTCATCATAACGATACCGTACACAGGACAGTTAGCTATCCGAGGTGTTCATTCGATTATTCTGGGCAGAAAATCCCACACCTCACTCCTTGAGAAGCTGCAGGCATGAAAGGAAACCATGAGGATTCGCCTCAGCCATGATTTTATCATTCTGTGTTTATGGTTTGTGTTGCTGTGCACTCTTGATTAGCAGCATGTGTAATGCGAGTTGCCCAGAGAAAATAACGTCAACGTGTTAAAATAAAGAAGTACTGAAAGGTCTGGAACGAACCGTTTTTTTATATTCTAGAATTGAGTTTGGATGCATCGTGCAGCCCTAGTGCATAAATAACACTAATACAAGTGATTAATCACATTTTTCATCATTACTGATGATTGTGTCATCATGCGGTCAGGACGCTACAGGATGTTTGCCGAACATTATGACATGGCATGGCTCGAAATGCCTCACCTCTATGTTGTTGAGTGTGTTGAACTCCATGAGGTCATGCAGCTGAGTGAAGGCCTTGTTGGAATACTGGAAGTTAAAGGTGGAGTATGGTGTTTCTGGGTCATCAAAGATGTCAAAGTCAGCAAACTCTTTTTCCTGTTCAGTTTCTCGAGGAACTCCTTCAGAGCACGAAGTGCAAAAAGTTTAGAACACATATTCATAAATAATTAATTAACAAAAAAGAGTTAAGAGAGTTCACAGTGAATTCATTTCAAAATTGTTATAGTTTGATGTCTAATAATGTGCTGATGGTATTCAAAATTATTAATAATGTTAATCACGTTTAATTTGTTGTACACTAAATTAGTTTAAAATACTTATGTCTTAAGAGTATGTATATCTGAAGTATTTCCTGAGCCACTGAAGAACAAGGTCACGGGTAAGTAAGTAATAACACACGACAGGCCTGGCTGCTATGCAAAAATAATGCACACTGGGGTTTGGTGATGCGGCACGAGGCGCAACAAAGTGCGCAACAAAGTGCTCCAGATCGCAAGGTCTGGAGTGTGTTCTTCCTCTTATACCACAGCAATCTGCCAACAACTGCAGTATTTAATTTATTAATGAAAGACACATTGTGCATTTTAATGGTTTATAGTTAGATTTAATGTTGTGGAACGTCCGAGAGACAAGTTAGTTCCTGTTCACATTTACATTATAGCTACGATAAACAGTCATTCTCTCACCAGCCTCTCTCTTTCTCTCTCTCTCTCTCTCTCTCTCTCTCTCTCTCAAAAGACACAGCCTGTCATGTTACCAAGGAACCCGAAAGTGTAAACTCTTCGGGTCCTGAAGACTTTCCTGAGCTGAGAAACTTTGACTGTTACAAAGCGCTTACACTCGACATTACTTCTGTAAACATTATATAAATGTCTCCTAATAAAAACACCACATTAATGATTATACATTTTAGTTGTTAAAAAACAAGTTTTTTTTTAAATCTGTTTTTTATTTGTTTTAGATTATGTGGAGCGTCTGCCGTTCAAGTCCCTCTGTATGATCTGTTACTACAGAAACAATAATGCATTAGCACAAGTGCATTAATATTAAATTATTGTTCATGTTACAGTTGGAACTGCTGTCCGAGCCGTGCTGTTATACACAAATAATCTTTTCAATCAGATTGAAGAATTCCTCCATGCTGTGGTATTAAAACAGATAATGGCACAGAGATGACCTACAGCTGTACATGCATGGGTGGTCTTTGATGGACACATTTTTTTGCCTTTCTTTTTGTCTCTTTCCATTTCTGATTTATGTTTGCCTCTACCAACACACATACAGATTCTATGAGCACACACACACACACACACACACACACACACTTACCTGGGGCTTTGAACTTTCTGAAGTCTAGGTTAACCAAGACGAAATGAATGACAGTGGGACAGTTCTTGTCACCCTTACTGGGCTTAAAGACATAGCACTCTTTCATCCCTTCCCGGTCAAACACTTTGGGATCGATTCTGGGAAATGGAAGCTTGTTCATGCGTGCCCATTTCTCAGCCAACAAAAGCTCCTAAAGAAAACAGGATGCACCATTTCAAAGTATAAGAATTATTATCATTGGCAACATATGACACGTTTTCATGTTTTGTTGCCAAGGGAGCAGGTCCCTCCCACATTATAAACAATACCACACCATCCTGGGAGGGCAAAAGAGAGTGAAGGGCGTTTTCACACTTACACTTTTTTCCAGACCTGAGGCCATATACAATGACAGCTCAAGACACATACTAAATAACACGATGTGGTCAATTTGTCATGTAACTCCTATTAAAAGATTGACACTGGCACGAAAAACAAGTTGTGGTGTGCAACTCTGACTGAATGGCTTTATAATAAATGAAGGAAGAAAAAACTAATCAAAGCAATAATACATAAAATATCCATTAAGAAGCAGAATAAAGAGATGTAACAATTATCTTTCGCTTGGAAATGCTTTCATTCACATTAGAATTAATATATACATGCGACAGCTCCATGTGGACGTGTCTATGAAAACAAATCTGAGGTGACAACGTCCAAAACCAGCCCTGAATCAAACTGGTGATCTACTTGGTTCTCTTTGTGTACATGCTTGGAGTCCATGTGACTCCACAATGCCATAATTAATCTCAGCCTGGGATCTTAAAGGGCATGACCATCAGTAGAAAGACTATGTGATGTACCAGTAAAAGTATGTTGTGTGCTTCTCTGTGTATGAGTATGTGAAGCATTTACTACTACATGTGCTTGTACGTTTATAATCACCTTGAATGGAGGACTTGAGTCACCAGGTCGGGCCGAGAAGTCAAAGGAGATAATGAGGTCAACACCCCTCTGGGGTCTCAGGATCAAAGGATAGGGCAGGTTAAAGGTCAGACCGCTGTCCACGACATGGATCTTCTTGCTCTTTACATCTAGAGGCTCGTAGATGCGGTCAAACTCATTGGGGTCTAATGCCGTTCCACAATGAAGAGAGAGAGAGAGAGAGTAAGAGGGAGAGGGAGGGAACGGGGAAGAAATAAATGTTAAATGCTGACAAATGTAACTTTCAGAACTGAATCACAATTAGAAATAAATTAATTTATTGCTTTTGCAAATTTCTAACACCACAAGTGCCACTGGATAATTTACTGTTAAGGAAAACGAGTTGACAAAAGCTTTTGTCCAGCATATACAGAATTAGTATTTTCAGACCAAACTAGTTTAAACCTGTTACAGCATCCACCTCCTCCTCGGGACTGTTTTGGGTCAGGACATCACTGAAGGGTGAGAAAGGGATGCTAGTGTTCAGGTTGAGACCCAGCATGAAGTTGTGCACTTTTCCCGCTCTGCCCTCACGTGTGTTAAACAGAGCGGAGTCGCTGAACAGCGAGGTGACCATGCGCTGCATCCAGCTGGCCTGTGCGTGCTGATGGTCATTCTGCATGCTGACTAAGGAGCAATCGCAAAGCCACAAAGAGAAAGTGTTTAGAAGCTGCACTGAAAAAAAAAGTTCACTGAATTTATCTAATTCAAATGTGTGCATCGGTTCCACATGAATGAACTGAGTTGCATTAAGACAATTTGTTTTTGTACAATCAACATGATTCGATCATATATTTTCAAAGCACTTGATTAAAATTGGACACTGCACACACACCCAAGCTCAGGATAAGGATCATATTACCCACTGCTGCACACGCATCAATCAGGTTAACTTAATCTTATAGTCATTTCTTCCTGTCAGTGCCAACATCCTCATGAGATTTTATAACAATCACATTAATACTACGTGAATTGCTCACACTCACTCTACAAAATTCATATTAGTAATCAGGTAGTTGTCTAAATTACATTTAGCATAAGCAAAGAAATCACATTTTGATAAGAAACTTCACCTTTTTCTGTAAGCTGTGTGTAATATTTTCTCTTAAATCTGACGGACCGCGTATAGTCCCTTTTTTCAGAGTGGTGAAAGAACATACCACAGCAGAAAGCAGTTCGCACGTTTCTAACGTGAGACAGCGTGGCTGTGCAATGTGGATAATGTAGTTTCTCACCTTTGCGTGGCTCTTCATCATTGTCTAGGCTGTCTTCTCCCACAATATGCTCAGGTTTTATATGTTCTGTGAGACAGATACATATGGACGGCCACTGATTAGTCACATATTCTTGTCTTATCACAGAGAGCCTAATGAGAGCTCCATGCTTCAACTGCAACACAACACACATCATTTTACTGCCATTTTAGCATTGTAAATCTAAGAACTTCAGAATTTTCATCCTACAAAAATGATTAGTTCCTCCTTTGCTGTCTCACTACAAAAATGTACTATAAATGCATTAAATACATTATATAGTGTACTGCTCCAGATCCACTGCAACCCTGACCAGGATAAAGCTCTTACAGAAGATAATACACATATACTATTAAGTAAACTTATTAACACTTAACAATTTTAACACATACTTTTAAAGGAATGAACTTTCTTTCAAAGCAAACTAAGTACTGACTGGAAAGTACACTTTAAGCACACTTTAAGAAAAAAATTAAAAATCTAGTCCCACCCTGTGGCAGAAAAGATACCAATCTGAAAACTACCAAGCCTCAGCATTTTTAGTACTGAGTGAGAAAGGAAGTGGATGGCATTGTCAGGATTTGATCTTCTGAAGACAGACTGAATGTGTTAGCAGTATGCAATTTGGGAACTTGTGAACTGGTTTTAAAACAAATCATTTGTTCGCCAGTTATTTTTATGAGTCAGGTTAAATCCCCTTCTATAGCACAAGAGGTGTTTGCTGAAGTGCTACACTGTAAAATCAAGTTAATATGAATTTAAGTAAATGGGCTCTTCTCTATATACATGTTAAAAGGTTACAAATATGTATACAAGTATATGTACCCAGAATATATAAACCTATTCATTTTAATGTGGACCTAATTATAAGTAGGCCTGGGAATTTAGTATACTCAGAAATAAGCCAAGTAAGCAAATGTATTATTAGTAGAACATGTAAAAGTAAAATAAACTTGGTACCCAGTGTATTCTCAAAGTATACTCAGACATGCTATCATACATACAGTATATTAGTATTAGTTTTACTTTCATAAGTTGAGTAAATGAGGTTGTGGTCTCCTTCACACATTTATCTTCTCCTTTGACAGTGAAGTCAAAAAATGCTGAAAGAGCGTGGAACCCCCATTACAGGAAATAAGATGCTTTTTTTAAACCATGAGAACCCATATCTGGTCAAAAATCAGCTCAGCAATATGATAATGATCAGACAGGGAGCATCTCATCTCACATCTCTTCCTCTCCACAAACTAACTCGTTCCACTTTCAAAGGCCTGAAATATTTAGTTGATGACACAGTGATATACTTTCATGAGAGGTGAATAAAAATGAATTCCTGCATACTGAGGCTTCATATCACAGTGGGGTAGTGCTGTCCCTAACCATAGTTTCTGCCAACAAAATCATTCTACAGCTCACTTTTAATGGAAACTTGCTGTCATCAGTTGTACCTGAAGAACATCAGATTATCTTATGTCTGTGCTCTGATGCAGTAAACGGTTGGATGAAATGTGATAGTGGACCTGAGAAGTATGATACTAGTCCTGGCCTTGTTAGATTGAAAATGAGACGTAATGTAGTGTAGAGTGTAGTGCAGATTTGACCCATACCCAGCTCCTCCTCCATGGTGCTTCCCCCAGGGAAATCCTTTACCCCCAGTACTCTGTTAAAAAGAATGGAGAAGGCACTGCCCCAGACCCCTAAAGAACACACACACACACACACACACACACACAGTGCAAGACATCACTACCAAGATATCACAACCATAATTAAGAACCAAGTCTTCTGTTTATCCTAAACATAAATGCGCTGTTGCTCAGGGCAAAAAAAAAAAGCTGAATCTCTGAATCTCTGGTATTGGGAATCAAAAGCAGACGATAAAGCTTTGGAGTTGATCCCTAGGCCAGAATTGTAAATGAGAAAGTAAGAGATTGCATTGCCGCTACAAACATCTGTAGTATGGCAGCATTTTGCTTTTGAGTAAAGTTTTTTTTTTTGACAAAAACAAGCTCACAATAAAACAAAGTCCAAAAAAAAAAAAACATCTTAAGGCTGTTAACCCTACAAAGATCAAAGGAGAGTCAGGGCTGGGTTTAGCTAGCTGAGCTAGCAGTCGCACTCCAGTGTAAGCAGCTAACCAAACATCATGTTATCGTGTCAGGTCATTTCTCAACCACTGCTCGGCTGACGGCTGGCCTGTCACTGGACCAGTCAAGAGTTTTAGTGCTAGTGTAGTGTTTATCTGTATATGTGTCTGTTTATACTACATTAAATAGTAGTTATTAAAGCTCTCAGTTTGTGGTCCAGGTACATAGAATAAGACTAGTCCATGTGACAGCTATGGATAAACGATTAGAGTAATTATTAGTTGAATAGTTACTGCAGCCACACTGTGTCAGTCCATACTAGCATGTTCTCCTGAGCACAGTTATGTTTTTTTTTTTATTTCTTTTGTATATTTCTTTTGCCATGCCATGTGCTGAATTAAAACTAGAAAGCATGTCCTGTTGACACGAAGAGACACAACGGGACAGCGACAGTGTCCTGTACACAAAACAAATATAAAGCAACCAAATAAATTGGTTTATTGATTGACAATTTGAACTTGAGGCTGAAATTAAGACTTCAAATTGTTATGTTTATGAAACTGCAAAAAAACTATTTTCCTAAGAATGCTCATGCCTTTTTCCTTATTATAATTGCTCTTGAATTCCCACATGCTAGTAATCACAAGTGGGTCAACCCCAGTGACCGGGCGGTCATGGATGTTCAGGCTCATGATTAGTAAATATAGTAAATATAGCCTTCTGAGCAACGAGAAAGAGAAGAAGGATTGGGAGGAGTGTTTTAAATAGTTTTAAATGAAATCTGATTGTCCAGTTTTTCCCCTTATTCATTCTATCTGTATGGATCCAAAAAACTGTTTTGTTGTAGAAGTTTCTAAATCAGACATAGCATTTTAGGTATAGAATTAGTTTTGAATTATTCACAAATCTTCATGCAGCAGAACAAAGTTTATATATAAAATGTGAACATTTTGTCTTTAACTGCCACAGTTTAGTGTATATGGGAGCCACAGATGTATTATCTTACCCATTAAGAAGTGCAGAGGATTCTCCTCATATTTCTTAACTACGGTTCCCATGAAGAATTTGCTGCCGAAAAGGTCAGGGGACATGAATGTGCCATATTTAGCCATGCCAATCTCATAAGGACTGAACTCCACCCAATCTGTCAATCAAAACACACCACAATTAGCACATTTTTTGCACAATGGTTTTAAGCCACGATGAAGGTCATGGTCCTGTCTGTTACTTGGTCCTATTTTTTTTCACTCCATTCATCACCTGAGCACACAACAAACATAAAGTGTGTGTGGATTCCAGCAGTATGCAGTGTGGTGTGTGGAGTGACTGGCAGGGCTGCTCAGAAAAGAGCTTTAGCTGTTGGTGGATCATATTAATGTTTTCTACGCAGGAATATTTTAGCATCAGGATGACATGGGAAGAAAAAAATTATATTGCAATTACACTTCCAGTTGTAATAAACCCTATAATGATATAATGGGCTTGGCTGCTAATATGACTGCCTGCACACCCTGTGCTGCTTTCGTTATTGTAATGACGCACTGGTGCACGACATCTGAGAGCTATATACGTGCTACGATGCCTTCTGTATCGAATCACACAGTCATCATAATGGCTGGACTAAAAAGAAAACATCTGTGAGGATTGTGTATTTGACAGAGTGATCCATTTGGGTGTCCCCTGCCTGATTGATCACACATTAAGTAGCTGGAATGTAACTGGTTCTGTCTTTGCAGTTTAGCAAGGGAATGTGTTATAAATAGAAACACTACTTGCTCTGTCGCAACAGCTAAAATGCCTCCTATTATATCCTAAACATACAGTGAATTTAAGCCAGTGTTTCAGCATGTATGCCTTTAAAGTATATTCTCAGTCCTGTGTTCTTCAGCGATCATCTGCCTAGTGGAAAGGCTGTGGTAACGTGGTGTGTTGTTGAGAAATGTGCATGTGTAAAATAATTGTACTGCACAAAATAGGCCACGTTTTTAATGCAAAGCAACATGGAAACACATTTGCATCTATCTACACCATGACTTCCCGACACTAAAGGTGCTGTACCTGCAATTTGCATACAAACAATAACCCTCATACACAGACACACAAAAACACACAAACAGGCTTACCAGCGAACATGAGCTCGGACACATCTGGTTTGACATGCAGGCAGGTAAAAAGTGGCAAAGGAGACTGAGCTTCATTAATTTTCTCCTGCATCTCACTCAACTTAGAGTCCATCCTCTGCACAGAGTCAGATCGAGAAAGAGATACAATACGCATATACAGTACATAATCTTTACACTTTCAGGAAGGCAGTAATGAGGAAAAGCATGATGTTAAACAAGGGTTGTTTTAAATCATCTTTAATGGTGATAAAAGCTTAATTTTAAATAAGCTGTTTGGAAATGTGTGAGTAAATATAATTACACTCAACTGTAGACACACACACACACACTATCAGCTATTCTCCCATATAAACAAGGACACACACCTGTATGCAACTCCACCTGAAGTATTCAATACTAAAGCACATGTATTGTAAATTATAAGTAAAATTAGATTGTTGAAATTATAGTGAGTCTATTTTTACAGTTGGCTTAATACGTACAGCAGGAATAAGTGTTTCTCCGATAAGCATGCCAAAGATGTCGGCAAAGGTGACAGGCTGACCACTAGCCTTTTTGGTCCACAGAGCCTGGACATAGCTGGTGATGTGCTGCGGCAGGAGCAGGCGGAGAGGGTTGCTGCTCACGCTCTTCATTAGCTCCTGATTAATCTGCTCTGGGCCTTTCTTAGGGAACTCCGGGTGAGAGTACAGCGTAGACATGTACCTGGAACACACAGAGATGTGATGACAAGGAGCTGCAGGGCTGGACGGATGCATTTATATCATCTTTTATGTCAGCAACTTTCATGTCAAAGCAGTTGTTGAGACAGTAACATGCTGATATGTTAAATGGCTGCCACTTGGTAAAAACATTCTGTAAGAACAGGTTAAAATGGTAAAAACACCATGCTAGAAGTTTCCAGGTTAAAGGTTTAAAGGTTAATGAAATGTGTCACTTAAAATCTTATCCACTGCGGGACAGTATTGTGGAATGATGTAGAATGTACCATGTGGAGCCAGAGAGGCCAGCGACGTATGTTGCACAGTCCAGAACTCCTGACTCATACAGGGCCTTCATGACCCCTGAGAAGCCGACCATCGCCCTGAATCCACCACCTGATCCTACCACAGCTATCACAGGGACCTGCACAGACACACAATGATATTACATCACTTCCTGAATATTACATCACCTTAACTCTCTTCTGACCACACACTGGGGAAGAGTTCATGTGTTTATAGCATAGTTTCATCCACTTATTCAGGCACTGTTCTATATACTAATAGTATTGCTAGTGTTGCTAGCGGACAGTGTGGTGGTGCAGCAGGTAGCACTGATGTCTCACAGCAAAGTACATGTATGTACATACAATTAGTTAATGCAAACATTCATGTATTTGTTACACACGTGTTACACTAGTGCTGGTTTTTCCTCCCGCATACATTATATTCAATTCAATTTTATTTCTATAGCAGTTTTAAGAATGGACAATGTCACAAAGCAGCTTTACAGAAATCCAGATACAGATTTAAAATGTATTCCTAATGGTGAGGAAAAACTTCCTGAGACAACGTGAGGAAGAAACCTCGAGGGGAACCAGACTGAAAAGGGAACCTCATCTGGGTGACACCGGATAGTGCGATTATAAATCATCACTCTTCCATAACTCTATAGTATAGAGTCAAACAGTGCTAAGTGTGTTGAAAGGATCTTCAGTACGAGCATCAGAGTATTTTTTTTTTTAATTTCAGCAGCGTTTTAGCTTTAAGTCTATAATAATGTGTAAGGTTATCCACTGAATAATGAATGAGACTTCCGTGTAAACTGTTTCAGTTTCACTCAGAGTTAGGTAGGAGTGTGCTCAGATGTATGTCGGGAGAGGGGGCCTGACTATCTTCTAATTCAAGGCCTAATTTAATTCGCATGGCCAAATGTCCAAGTTACTTAATCTCTTGCACAATCTGGTCATCTCTCACTTCCAGAAATCAGAACCGCTACACTATGCACTAAAACCGATTCAAGAATTGCCAAATGATTGTGAAATCTCACTCTGTTAGAAGCTTTTTAAGACGCCGCAACACTGCCACATTCTTTGATGTTGTTTTTTCAAACTGATCTGTTTAGAGGATATTCTGAACTAACTGTCTGTTTACCAGCAGATTCAAGAGAATCAGGTTGTAGTTTCCAAAATATTATACAATAGCTTTAAACTGAGGTCTTTAAAGCACCATTCTAGTCATTGCAGTATCAGCTCTCGCGCAGCGATCTGACGAACCATTGCATCAATGCTTTAAGCAAACTAGGCTTCCAGGAAGGGTTCTGGGGTTTCGTCTTGAGCTATGTTTAAGATCTGTAAGGAGTTTCACACGTTTCCCCTCACGTGTGTGTGGCTTTCACCCTACTGTCAAAAATGACCACCGCATACGTTAGTTAGACCTCTGAACTACAGACAAACTTTCAGTAAATTCATAACGTGACTTAGCGGTTGACTTGGTGCCTTTTATCACTGTAGATCATTTTTTATCAGCTTTTATAAATTATATTAATTTCCACGCAGCACCATGAACTTTGAGAGAAAAACATGTATGTACAGGTAAGTAAGCTAAAGCTCAGAACAGTAGTGTCTGCCTTTTTAGGCTTTTATGCATGTTTAATAAACCATGCCAAAACTGTGTTAGTAAAGTTACACTTCCTGAAAATGAGCAAAAATGAATACACAATATAAAGAAGACATGCAATAAATGCTATTTTGAGCTTGAATATAAGGGGACTCTGTATAATTTAATTTTAACACAATAGTTTTTAAAGCTGTTTAAGAAAACGAAGCTTCCCACGGAGGAAATAACAGCTCTGAGTCTTTTCCTGTGACATCTAACAAGGGTGGAGTCTGCTCATGTAGCCCCTTTCTAGAAATATTCATCTGTTACAAACGTGAAAAAATTACAGCTACTTATGTGACTTCTATGAACATCGTATAAGTGTCTCGTATGATCTAGTTATATGCTGTTTCTGGCAGCGGTTTATTTTATGTTGTGTTTATTTCTTGCTGTTTGGTTTATTAGCCTACAATAAACAGTGCTTAGTGTCTGTTTCTCAGCCTGTTAATCTGAGCATGACATTAAAAATTGTCAAACACTTTGTGAATAATTTTATAGTACTAATTATTTCTGATTTGCAATATACATGCTTTCTAAGAGTCATAGCTTCAGAAGAACTTTTGGTCCAAGCCTGATACCAATAACAGCAGTTCTGGTGTAATTCAAACACTGCTTTTTTATTCTTGAGCCACTTTGCGTTTAGCTGTGGCTCTTTTTGTTATTTAAATCATGTACTTCTTTCACATGAACAAGGTGGAAACTAAAACATGTGCACTGGCATGTCAGACCAGTATATATGATAGGAATGTATCCAGATCATGTCAGAATTTATCCAGATCATATCAGACCAGGCTAAGCTGATCCAGGAGAACCTATGGCAGCTCAATCAGATCAAGGTGATCCTGGACCCGCTGAGGCTGGGCTCCCTAAAAAAAATTTTTGGGGGAGGTCTATGACCTGCGCATCGGTCGAGCCTAGTTGACCGAACACAGGCAGCGGGGCGACAGCGGGGCTCATACCAGTGGCCTCCCCAGTGCAGCTTACACTAGAGGCTGAGGGGGCCTCAGTGAACCAGCTAATGACTGAGGCAGACAGGATGGCCTTCCCACCAGCTCAGCCAACGCCAGAGGCCGATGGGGTGGCCACTACAAACAAGTTCATGCCAGAAGTTGATGGGGCGGCATCCCAGGAGCCAGAGGATGACAAGGTGTCCCCGCAAGCCATGCCCAAGACCAACGTGGCCTTGTGCATCGAGTCCGCTCTGCCCCGTGACTCTGGTGAGGACGTTGTTGCCTGCCCCAAGGAAGCGACATGCCTTAAAAGAGGGGTTCACGTCACGCACCAAGTCACATGATCATGAATACCGCATGAACCACATTCATGCACAATGAGCACCACTATTTAAGTCACGTTTGTATAGCACTCCTGGTCCAGTGTCTGTTGTGAGTAGCGTTGTTGTATGTTGTCGAATCCATGCCACGTTCATGTATATTCCATGCTTGTCTAGTCTATGTTTATGTCACGTAGTCCTAGTCTTTGTTCACATGTGCTTCACTTTTAATACAATACTCCGCACATGCATCCAACTCCAAACGTGACAACAGGTACAGATACAGATAACGGCATTGTGATAACCCCTAATATTAAGGAAGGTAAAAAGTTTAATTTTCAAGTATGGTGCATCCCATAAAATCTGCTACAAGACGTGTGTGTGTGTGTGTGTGTGTGTATATATACACACACACACACACACACATATATACATATACATATATATATATATATACATATATATATATATATATATATATATATATATATATATATATATATATATATATAATAGCAAAAATAGCTTATTTTTTAAAGAACAGAGCAGAAAAATGTTTTTACTTAATTGGCTAAGGCAGGAGTGATATTTACAACTTGTTTTTAAAAAAAAATTGTAAATTTTAGAAATAAATCATTTATTCATTGCACTTGTATTGCGTTGCTATGGGTTAGTTTATGTGATCCACTTTGCAAGCATGAAGTTATAAGTAAGCATTATGACGTACCGTGTTGTACACAAAACTCTGATATTATAAGACCGTATAATACCTATTGTAAACAGTAACGTATTTGCATATTGGCCTGACTAGGCAGGCTGTAACAGAGTCTGTTTTCAAATTATGCAACCATTCAGGAGGCAACACAGAGGTTGTGGTGTTCATGCCAATGCACAACGTAGAGTGTTTGTGTAATGTGTAATTGTGTAATGTACCTCCTGGGGGCTAGAAGGCAGGAATCGAGGCTTCTCCATGTCCAGCAGTTTCTTGATAGCCAGCATGACCTGCTCTCTTCGCTGCTGCCTATACAACTTCTCTTTGTCACACAGGGCAAGACTAAACCGCAGGTCAATAGCAGAACTGGAAACAGGCACAGACATACCACACTAATGTGAGACAAGCTTTACTGTCAACTTATTTCATACAGGATGAAACAATGTCTGAGTTTTAAAATGCAAGACTGTGTATAAAAGAAAGGAAAAGCAGAGGAGGTTTACAAACCCAAATGAACTCCTTTTATTGGTTTCCTGAGCTTGGCTACCTAAATATAGCTGCTTATTCATATGGGACAGGTTTAGACCAGAGAGCTGTTTAAGATGAATGAACACGCACAAGCCGGTTAGTTGTGACACAAGAACTGTGATCTCATATGTTATGTCACCTGTATTATTCTGGATGTTGTGTTATATATGCCACTGCTACAAGTAGGCACATAAAATGATAAAATGAGTGAAGAAAGTGGCAATATTTATTCATTCATACACACACACACACACACACACACACACACACACACACTCACAGAGTCATTAAAATCTAGGGGCAAATTAGAGTCGCTAATCCGGAGAAAAGGAGAAACTCTGCACAGATAGTAACCTGAGATGAGCCAACGCTACCCACTGTAAATCCCCCAGAGTGCTACAGTTATTTCGAAAATTAAAGTAGAATTAAATGCTAATGTAAACAGGTATTGACCTGTTTTCTATAAAAATAAAGGAGGTAGTGTGTTCCCAACAAATCATCATCATGTGGTCAGTGCCGGATACTAATGACACTAACTGACCTATGACATTCCAGACATGATGACACGGTGAACCAAAACAAACAGTATTTTATATTTAGACTACATCAAATGAGTAAATAAAGAAACTTGGCTGAGTGAGCAAACAGCTGTCGCATTCAGTGGAATACGTACCAAACCTCCAGACTGAGCTCTAAGAACACTTTGGTGGTCTGTTGGAACAATACAAAGACACTCTATAAGTCTGGCATGGATCACTGTTCATTAACTGTTAATATACTAGCAAAGCAGAAAGGAAGGAAGGAAGGAAGGGAAGGAAAGAAAGAAAGAAAGATCCATTGCTTGTTAAGGTTCTTACTTTTCCTATAAGAAATGGCACCAGTTCCTTTTGTCCCACTTTGAGATTGGAAATGGAATATGACGTCATACCCAGTGTCTCATCCATCACATAATTAGCATCCATTAACGTCACCTGAAAACATTGCATTATATATTAGTAGCACTGTACTGTTAAAGTTTAGGAGCTGTCAGGAGTTGTCCAAAAGGCCTTCAGCAAAGCTGTTATTGGCTACCTCCAGAACATTGTCCTGGTTTGGGTCCAGTATGAACTCGAAGCTTTCATTCCAC
Source organism: Pangasianodon hypophthalmus (assembly GCF_027358585.1). Taxonomy (NCBI): domain Eukaryota; kingdom Metazoa; phylum Chordata; class Actinopteri; order Siluriformes; family Pangasiidae; genus Pangasianodon; species Pangasianodon hypophthalmus. Next base: position 2,133,633 of record NC_069728.1, on the reverse strand, counting down.
TCAGGGTTGATGTCATTATCGATGTGCCGTGTCCTCTTCCTGCTCTCAGGAGCTGTGGGAATGAAAAGCTCCACGTAGGGGTCCGGGGTGTCCACTACACACAAACGTGCGGAAGTACAGTGAGGCCACAAATAACCAAGACTCTACATATTCTAGTCATCTATATGTTGTTGCATCAGTTGCTCAGAGTGTTGCAGTGCTTTTAGTTACAAGTATTTAACTCCACATATGGAGAATGCGGAATATTTGATGTGAAAAGATATGAGCATTTAAGCACTTAAATAATGTTTCACAACTCACACAAGTCACCCAGAGCTCCTTTGGTGACATTTTCTGCACGCAGCACTTTCACTTTGAACTTGTGGGAGTACTGCTGCTCTACCTTAAAGGCAGAAACAGACACAATTAGGTCAAATTGTATTTCTAATAGAAGATTACATCATTCTTTATTACAGTACGTTCTTATTCTTATAGCAGTGTACAATAAAGCAAACAGTCAATATTAGCTGTTAATATTTTGTTAATCTGCTAACAGTTGTTAGCTATTCTTAATTATACTAATACATTAAACCACTACTAACTAACAAAAACCGCACATCCTTAGTGCCCTCTGCTCTTTACTTGACACACTGCTTGTGATAAATACTTAATACATTTGCTGAGTTGGTTTTACATTTTTATTTAATATTTAATTAAATAAAATATTTAATATTTTCAAAATAATCTATTAGTGGTTCATTTATTTCTGGGTTTTTTTGCACGTAAAAAATTTTGTGTGTCTGAACCTAGTTGCTAGGGCCTGACTGAAAAAATCCTCTGATATTTAGGTACTATAATTTTAACAGTACTGGTGGAAATAACAAAGACAAATAACAAATGCAGACCATCAATTTATTTTCCAGCAAAATCACCTCAATTATCAGTTATAACGTATGCATCATGCAGTGCGCATAAGAAGCCCCAGATAAAATGTCTGCGCAGCATGATTCACCAATGTTTAGAACTTACTAGAGAGATTTGTGGGCAATTCAACCGCCAAACTTCTCTGTTCCACATCAGAAACCTCACATCTTTCGCTACTGTGCAAAAACTGCACGTAAAGACAATCTCTGATGCAAAGATGATTTCAGAAGAACGAAATGAAAAGTTTTTGTGTAACAAATAAATGAGCATAAATAACAGCAAATGAGATCAAATCTATATTTGGTCTGACAACCGTCTGTCTTATAAAACTACAATCATCTAACATACTGTATGTTACCATTCAGTTTTATAAGAAAATCAACTAATTGTTTTTTCCAACCATGCCACATTTCTATGGTGCCATTGCCATCTTACCTGCCTCAATAATGTTTTTAATCTGAAATATGGTCTATTACTTAATATCTTCCTCTTTAACAACAGACAACAAAATCTCTAAGTTTTTTTAAAAGAGATAAATCTAAAATTTGCTCTTTTCCACTGACATTAATCATTTAAATATATTAATCGGTTCATAATCATTTAATGGGCTCCTAAAACTTTTGCATGGTATGGTGTGTTATGAGAATTAGGCTGAACTGATGCATTATCACTGTGTGTAAATGAACTGGGGCACGCAGCTGCTGATGTGTGTAATCACAGCTGTAAAAGCGCGGATGGTGCGCATAAAGAACAGACTTATCACTGACACAGACACACAATAATCAAGAACGAAGTGTAATGGAAATAGTTTTATTTGATCAACGTTATTTGAATTGATATAGGTTAATTTTGAACTATTATTTGGGTTAGATTTTGAATGTAGGTAATTCTTGTACTATTATTGGCTTTTATACTTTGCGTGTATCAGAGTTGTAGTTGTTTGAGTTTGTAAGAAATTCATCAAAGCCCTGTAAAACTATTCTTTATTTACCATAAAAATTATATTCACAGATTATTATCAATTATTGCATTTTTATCTCCTTAAAACCTGTATCTACAACCGTTATAGCATTATACGTTATACTTCAAGACATATCCCATCCTTGCATTAGTTTATGAAGGAAGCTCAGAGGAACCCAAAAGATTAATATAAGCATACATGGGAGGGGACTTGTAACATCTCAGCGTCTCTCAACGGGCGTGTTAACAATAATGGTGACAAATTGGTGTGAACTCACATCTAATAAAACCCTCCTCAAACACCACCAAACTGACTGGGAGCATAAGGAATGCTATATTTAGTTTCACTCAGTCAGACTACTGCTGAAAAGTAATTCTATGAAAGCTTACTGGACTAGCTACAGTAGTGCCAACAGCTGATGTACAATTCATGTCCTTCTAGTCCTATTGGTCAGTCTGGCATTGAAATAGTTTAACCACATATAAGAGTTACATAAGAGTTACATAAGCTCTCTACAATGCAGAAGAACTCAGCGTGGGCTTAATGCATCAGCAGAACGCATTAGTTGCAACTAGAGGTAGGCAATCTGGCAAAAAATATCATATCGCTAAATATAAATCATTTAAATAATATATAATATGTATCAACATATCATTTATCACTAAAATTTTTATCACTAAATAAAGTGCACTTCTCAACAAAATGTAAATGATTATTTCTCATGTGAAAACAATCAGGCATGGATTCTGTGTTTAGAAAATGTTAAATAAAAAAGTACATCATCTCTACTAATGTTTTTTTATACAAGTGCAATAAATGGAAATGTAGTTGACATGAGATATGTTTAAATACTGAATACATGAACTGAGTGGATTTTATATTTTAATTACATTTTTAAAATAAGCTACTCGTTTTTATTGCACTTTACTTAGCAAGTCGTAACGAGGATAAACTACTTTTAGAAGTCACTTAAAAACCCTCATTTTTGATGGGTATTATATCCTGAAGCAAGTAAAATGTCATGGCATCAGTTATGTCTTTCCAGCGCTTCTCATCAGGAGTGCCCTTTTCGAACGCATTTGTTTACTTCACCGCTGTTCTGGCTAAGATGAGTTCATGTACACTCCCCGTGTTTTCTGGATGTCAGAACACTCTTTGGCCTGCTTTCCTGGTGGTTAAATAAATTAGTCATGTTTCCTCGACGTGCCAATCTTACCTTTGTACACTTACCGTCTGCTTTAACAGGAACAGTTATCTAATCAGCCAATCATGTAGCAGTAGCACAAGGCATAAAATCATGCAGATGCAGGTCAGGAGCTACAGTTAATGTTCACATCAAACATCAGAATGGGGAAAAAGTGTGATCTCAGTGACTTTAACCATGGCATGAATGTTGGTACCATGGATGGGCTGGTTTGAGTATTTCAGAAACTGCTGATCTCCTGGGAATTTCACACACAACAGTCTCTAGAGTTTACACAGAACGGTGTGAGAAACAAAAGAGAGGTAAAATGGCCAGACCATAAAGTGACAGGTGAGTGTATATTTCGCAAACAATCACTGTGCCAGTTGTGTAAACTCAGTTCCATATAACCAATGATGAATGTTTTAGGCACCAACTCCTCCATGTTATCAGCCATGCTATTGTGTCGCTAAACAAATCGAGGAGGAAATGTAAGCTAAAGGAACCACCTACTCTTATTATTGGTTTGTTCCTGGGTCTGTCAGAGAGCGTGCGAGCTGTATAAAGTGTGGTTTATAAAATAACTTGAGATACCATGTCTGAGCTTTTTATAATGCAACTGACACATTTTTTTTTTATTATCATGATATACGTGATCTCTCTGTAAACACAGATTGTGGAGACATTTTAATCGTTCTTGATTTAAGATCATCATATCGCCCACCCCCATTGCAACAGGCTATAAAAGTCAAACAAGAAAATAGGAGAAACATCTGCACATGTTTGGGCTACAGACGAAACAAACCTGGTCCAGCTACGTCCAACTATTCTTTATTAGCTATTGGCCAAGCTTGTATGAAGTACTGATGGAGGTCTGATATTGTATGCGAAAGTCTGCATATCTGCACCATATTCACACATTAAACTTAAAACTGCTTTTGACTAGCAACTGTGATGAAAGATACACTGCGGGTTTAACACCTTCTGATTTGCATGAAAGAAGTTAGTGCAAATGGCCTCTTATTATAAAAGTGCACTTTTTTTCAACAAAGAGGATTATTGTAAGAAAAGTATAATTTTATGGCACTCACAATGATGTACTGATAAGGATCAACGGCAGACATAGTGGAGTTTTACATGGGGTGATCAGGACTGGCTGACGATCCCCTCTGATCTGGCCCTCTGATGAAGAAATCTTGTGGGAGTAGGAATTCTCATCTAGTGTACACACAAGAGTGGTTAATCCAGTTGTGATGGTGAGAGCAGGGTGATTTATGAGACAGGAATTACACGTCTAAACTGAAATTGTACTACAATAAATACAAAAATGTTAGGAAGGAAAGTCAGTCTATATTAAAATGGCAATCATGACGTCGTACATAATATATAAGTATTATGTAGCCATTGACCAACAAGGTCAATATCCTAGGCTATTCTGTGTGTGTGTGTGTGTCTGTGTGTGGGTTTGTGTGACAGAGAGAAAACAACGAAAGAGGAAGTGTGCAACTAAGAAAACTAAGATAATGCTCTTGGTAACACTGGTCAGAAGCAAATGTACTCATTAGGTTCACACTGAACTCAATGACTAAGCAGAATGCATGAAATTTAACACGTGTTAACAGTAATTCCAAACACTGGTGCCGGTTTACTCTGTACAGTTACATTTTTCTCAGCTCTAACACACCGGCATTAATGGAATTAAGTAGCTGCTGAGTTTGATCAGGTATGATAGACTAGGGAAAACAACAGAATACACAGACACTAGGCAGAGCAATTCCGTGTCTAGGCTCGGGAACCTTTCGTTCAATTTAAAAGTGAGTTTAAAGGCAACAACTTTATAAGTTAGACTTTCAGGAGATGCCATCAGAATCGTGATGATAGCATTACTCTCTCCTGTCAATCAGACTGACACTAACCAATCATGGGCACCTGTGAGCTCATTAATGCAGAAGGGAGCAGTGAGCACTTTCCTCCAAGAGTGTATAGCTACAATGTGACGTAGCATGAGCAGCAGTTTTAAAAAATGAAATGTCGGGCTTCATGTTTATCTGAGGAAGCACATGCTAGCCTTTACCCTCCTCAGTTAGCAGCAGGCGGGTGATAGGGGAAGAGCTAGCTAGAAAAAAGGAGTTAGCAAATGACCAAAGTGAAAGAAAATGGGATAAACAATAAAAAAAATGTTGAATGTACTGTACTAATGACTATTGTAAGTCCAATAACAAGTCACAGAGATTATAAAGAAAATAAACAATCATTGGCTATCATGCTGAGTGATTCCTCATACCATTTTAAACAAAAAAGTATTAATTCAATGCAGTGCTGATTATTAATTCAGTTAAAAAAAAAAAAGGCAATCTCTTTCAGCAATCTTCTTCTTTCAACAATATCTTTGGATCCTGCTCTGTTATGTCCCCAAGCTATGACCCCTGTGGCTTCCCATTTTTGTTATGTGCCCATTTCCCTTCTCGATCTTACTGCTGTGTTACTTTCTTAAAAGTCACTTTTCAGAAAGGTAGTGAAGTAATTCATAAAGTACCAGCTGGCAAAGATTTATCAGACTGTCCATCTCAGTCTGTGTTTTGACTAAGCTGGACTTACCAGCAGGAAGAAAAATTATTAAATCACCCAAATATTTCCCAAGCTCTCACTAGGCCTCCTGTTTACTCAGGGCCCTCAGGAACATCCGCAACTTCCTCGACTTTACTGGAACCCGTGAGCTGAAAGTTCAGGGTGATATAACAGTCATTTGATGCATGTGAATGTGAAAACATTGCGCATGTGAGTGAGAGACCATGTCTGAGACCACAGGGTCCCAATCCTAGTCCTGGAGTCCTAATCCCTGTCCTCTACAATTTAGTCTTTTCCCAGCTCCCAAATCATCTGATTCACAGATAAAGTGTGTGTGTGTTAGAGCAGTAAAAGCACTAAAATATGCAGGCACTCCAGGAACCTGGGTTCTAGAGGTGTACAGGAACAAAAATGTTCAGGCTATACATTAGAAGGAAATGATGGTGATGCAGCCTGTTCATTTAAAGCATCCCAGTAGCTGAAGTGTAACTGAAGTTATTTCCGAGTTGAACACACAGCATCCCACAAAACTACATCCTTAACTCAAACACACTCTCCTGACTAATAATGCATTAGGCACACTTAATGACTTGATGCAGTGTTTCTGTTTGCAAACAGTAAATGGCACCGACTGCCAGCTGTAACCTCAGGCTGCAGATATATGGAGCATAAAGCGTTCCGGCTTTCATAATCCTCACACAGGCCTGTAACTCTCTAGTTTTCAGAAACTTGCAGCACTGACAGAGCGACCTTCCCCTTCCTCCCTGCTGTGCCTGTCAAACTACTGCGAGCTCCTTCTCTCCAACATGTCTTCACAGCTGGAGCAGTATGCAAAGCACAAACAGTGTACTCACCCGAAGATGTTATGAGCAGTGCGCTGTCCTAGAAAAAAAGCCTCGCATTTGTCGTGCACCCGAGCGCGCGCTTCGGTGCAATCATGATTTGAGGAACAGGAGGAGGTGCCGGAGAGCGCTGGCTTTTCCTTCTGCTAATAAACACGCCCCTAATCACAAAATACCTCCAGTGCACACAGTGTCGAGGAAATCCATCAGTCTGCTTTGTGTGCAGTGCTAGGACTGCAGCACACGTGCTGAGGAGAAGGCGGAGGAAACAGCATTCCCAGGGTAAACTCCACGTCTGACTGAAAACACCCACTTCTACACCCGAACAACAAGGTGCAAGTTGTGTTAATGTAGACTGGCACAGAAGCCCGCTAGGAGAACTGTAATGTGTCATTTCTTCCACTAGGGGGAAACCTAATACCACAGCTTTATTACATGCTTCTCTGATGGCTTTATTAGTACTATAAGCTAATTGTTAGGGTGTAGAAAACCTCGTTCTCTGTCAGACACAGCTGTGCTTCTTTGTGCAGTATGTTCATTCTGCCATCAGGGCTGTAGCTGCATGTGTGGCACAGGCTGGCACCTGCTCCTGCTCCTGCAAAATTCCCACCTTACATCACATTTCTAAAAGATGTTTCTCGTATGCACTTAATGCAGCCCTAATGAATCCCATCATAACAGTGTTCATTTAAAACACTGGTGTAGTGATGTGGGTATTTGGCACCAAAGAACAACTATTATGCCAGCTGGGGGCAGTCGTGGCCTAATGGACTTGCAACCCGAAGGTGAACCTGAAGGTTGTGGGTTCGAGTCTCAGGTCCGGCAGGGATTGTAGGTGGGGGGAGTGAATGACCAGCGCTCTCTTCCAACCTCAATACCACGACTGAGGTGAGACCCTTGCGCAAGACACCGAACATCCAACTGCTCCCTGGGCGCCACAGCAAAAAAGGCTGCCCACTGCTCCGGGTGTGTGTGTGTGTGTGTGTTCAGGGTGTGTGGGTGTGCACTTGGATGGGTTAAATGAGCGCAAATTCAGAGTATGGGTCACCATACTTGGCCACAAGCCATTTCACTTCACTTCACTTAAAGGTGCATTAAGTAAGATGAGTTTTGTTTTTCCCTCAGGATTTAGGTCTCTAACGGGTTAGACACTGGAATGAGTCCCGCCCATCTTCACGAAGCTCCGCCCCCAGGATCTCAGGTAGTCAAGGTGACTGACAGGAGGCGCATCCAAACACAATCAAGGATTCCAGACCGGAAGTCAGTTTTCTAAAGGGGTTTTCTCAGAGATTCAATAAACTTTTGCTGAGGACACGGGTTAACCCAATAGTTTTTTTTTTTCATGTTCTACATATCTTCCAGGTTATTTCTACAAGTAAGGAATTTAAAAATCGTCTACTGCAGCTTTAAGTAATACTATTGCAGTAAAGAGCTAATATTCTGCACATGCATCCCTGTAATATACACAGTGTTGCCAGCCTGAGGGTGTTCTTGCCCCGCCTTGTTGCCTAAAACCCTGTTAGCTGTTATTATAGTTAAATCAGTACAACTTCTACCCAGTAGTACACATGTAAGGTTTTTATTTACCTTTATGAATGCTTAAATCAGTGCTGAGCTCCTCATAGGTGAGGATGCTAAACTGGCTAAACTACATCAACATCTTAGAAAAAAAAAAAAAAAGTTTAATCTCTTATTCTGATGTGTTTCAGGTTTTTCATTCCTTAGCACAGGTGTGTGATTTTACTCTGATTACACCACACTAAGCACTTCTCCAGCTTAGAGCCCATTTTCCCTGCATTTCTCTCATTTGTGCTCGTTTTCCATACAGAATTTTAATGCTCTCTGAAAACAAAATGTGCGTTTGTTTGTTTTTCCTGTAAGGAATTTTCTTTTCATTTGATGTTTAGCTTATGAACATCCCACACCTTTTTGTGCTGTATTTCTAATCATTTTTATTTTTACTGTAAACATGTTTTTGGACATGCCTCCGCCATAATGGCGCAGAAAAGAATCTTGTTTTCATTTCTTTTTTTAAACATGAGTACTTGTTCATTACTCCAAACCAGTTTCAGTGACGCAGGATGGATCGCACGAAGTTGCCAAAGTTTCCGTCTTCGTTTTGATTTTTCACTTTGATAGCAGGAGTATTTACTCTCTCAAGCCTTTCCTGTAAGCTGGCCGGTGGGGCCTGACGGAGCGCGTGCTCCACAGCACAGCCGGAGCCACTATCTCTGATCTCTAGGGCTTCTGAGTTGGAGTTGCGCGCTCGAGCCATGAGTCATCACGGAGTTTCCGCCGTCGCGCAAACCTTTCATTTGACCGACGCACTGTCCAAGTATCGCCAGACACCTTGGCTCGATCACAAATGCTCCTCTACTGTCCATAGTGGGCACTACATAGGGCGCGCGAGGCGTCCTTTCGCACCCTGTGTAGTGCGCTTACAGAGGGAGCAGGCAGCCAGTTGGTTACTCAGCGTCTCGATTGCGTCACTTTAAGTATAAAAGCTACTTACTCACCCAAGTTCATTCACTCACAGATTTCAGCTGGCGTGGAAACAATTGAAAGTGCAACACACTAGAGCACTGGAATGTACACCACCGGATTGTTCCTTCTTTTATCCCTGGGCGTCCTGGCTTGCGAAGGAGGTGGGTTATAACATTAAACAGACTAAAATCTCAGTTTAATTCTAGCCTCTGATATGATCCTTGTATAGAATAATGCTGTGTTAAACCTAGACAGCCATATGTACCCGAATAACTGGAATGTATTGGTGTTGTGTCAAGTGATGCTCTGTTTAATCCAATATTATACCAAAAAAAAAAAAAAAGGGAATAACCAGTAATTTGGTATTGATTCCAGCCGACCCTTGCTGCTCGCAGCCATGCCAGAACCGTGGTGTGTGTACAGCTCTTGGTCAAGACTCTTATGAATGTGACTGCACACGGACGGGATATTACGGGCAAAACTGCACAACTCGTAAGTAGAAATGGTTTGTGGTATTGAGAAAGCAAGATAAACAAGATACTCATTAAAAAAATAAACAGGCTGCTCTTTAAACTGTTTACTGTCTTCACATGTTTTTCTCAATAGCTGAATTCCTCACCTGGCTGATAGTGTCTCTGAAACCAACACCGAACACGGTGCACTACATCCTCACACATTTTAGAGCTTTCTGGAACATCGTCAACAACATTCCATTTTTGCGAGACTCCGTCATGCGATATGTTTTAACATGTAAGTACAAACCCAGAGGTCTAACAGTTCTTAGACTCTGAAGTATTTGAAGGCTACGAACTACTATAGTTTGACACTCTATTCAACATTGTCTTATCTCTTCAATCAGCACGTTCCCATTTAATTGAAAGTCCCCCAATCTTCAACGCTGACTATGGTTACAAGAGCTGGGAAGCCTATTCCAATCTATCCTATTTCACGCGTACTTTACCTCCTGTTCCCAAGGACTGCCCAACACCTATGGGAGTTGCAGGTGAGCGTCACTATCCAAACCTGTTCTTTAGCATTTTTTGAAAGGTCATCAGCAATCTCATAGTAGCATTACATCACTGGCCTACAGCCCGAGGACAGAACTACGCTGCATGCATACCACGATGTGTTGAAAGGGTTTAGAAAAGCTTAGAGCTTAGCTTTTCACATACTAGAGGAAAAATATGCCTGACATCAGACTTAAAGGCTTCTAAATACTTTCTGTAGCATGTATTAGTGTAGCCTTTGCCTTACTAATGTAATTTCATTCAACTCTCATGCCTGGTCTGTTGCAGGTAAAAAAGAGCTGCCTGATGTGAAGGTAGTGGCGGAGAAGTTCCTCCTCAGGACGAAGTTTATCCCTGACCCACAGCGTACCAGTCTCATGTTTGCCTTCTTTGCTCAGCACTTCACACACCAGTTCTTCAAAACTGACATGAAGAGAGGCCCAGCGTTCACTAAAGCCAAGAACCATGGGGTGAGTCTGAACCCTTCAGTAGCTTCTTCTCTAACTGGATGCTATTTGATGAGAGATTTTTTTCACTTTATCAGCTGTCATATGACAATTGAACCATATCATCTATCCACATGTTCCATAACTGCTATAATGTACATTATTCAGGTTGATCTGAGTCACATTTATGGGGAGGACCTAGAACGTCAGCATAAGCTCCGGCTATTTAAGGATGGCAAGCTTAAATATCAGGTAGGGTTTTGCTTTCATGTAAACAATTAATAAGTAATGAAAACCACTAAAAACTTACACCACGATCTCTCTGACACTCTTATTACACTGGGCTATGTTAAATATTGAAGACATGTTTCTTTGTAGATGTATTAGTTACTGTTTATTTGATCTCTTTATATTTCAGTATTTGCAATTTTATTCCCTTTGACTAGTCCACCGTCTTTATTTATGTTTTGAATGAGAATTCATTCTTTTTAATCTGAAGTTGTGAAATGAACGTGTTCTGGTCCTTTTTAGATTCTGCATGGTGAGGTTTATCCTCCCTCAGTCAGTGAGGTTCAGGTGGATATGCACTATCCACCTCATGTACCTGAGTCTCATCGCTTCGCTGTAGGCCACGAAGCCTTCGGTCTGGTCCCAGGCCTCATGATGTATGCTACTATCTGGCTTAGGGAACACAACCGTGTGTGTGACGTTCTTAGGCAGGAGCATCCAGATTGGGATGATGAGAGGCTCTTTCAGACCACAAGACTCATCTTGATTGGTGAGGGAACTTCTGTTCAAAGAGATGACAGGAATGTGTTTTAGGTCCTTAAAAGAAAATTACAACCTTATTATGTGAAAAATATGTGTGGTTTTCAGCTATTTTTAACCTTTACTTCCCTCTCTTCAGACAAAGCCTTATTATCAAATCCTCATATTTCATTCATATATTTCCTCCACAAAAATTGATATCCTCATATTCATCTTTAAACCTTTTTACCAAGAAGATCATGTGTGTGTCAGGTTAAATTTTTTGAAGAACTCATGTGATTCCTTTCTGTAGGTGAGACCATCAAGATCGTAATTGAGGAATACGTGCAGCACCTGAGCGGCTACCACTTGAAGCTTAAATTTGATCCAGAGCTCCTCTTTAACCAGCGTTTCCAGTACCAGAACCGCATCTCCTCTGAGTTTAATACCCTTTACCACTGGCACCCGCTCATGCCTGATGACTTCCACGTCCAGGGTGAAGTCTACAGCTACAAGCAGTTCCTCTTCAACACTTCAATTGTGACGGACCATGGCATTAGCAACCTGGTGGATTCATTCTCCAAGCAGATAGCAGGCAGGGTAAGCAGTGTTTCCAACTGTAGTCCTGTTGTTTATATAGATTACATAAAATTATCTTATGGGTTTTTCTAAGTTTTCAAGCTAATAGTGAGCCTGGGCCAGGTTTAAGTATAGGTTTCAAAATTTTCAAGATATTGGAAGTCTATTGTAATACAATACACAAACATACAAAAAATACTCCTGAGTAATTTATTAATTAGTCTGACTAAACAAGGCCCTATTTAGTTAGTCTAATCCACAAATTACTCTGAGGTAGTTTTGTGTCTCTGCATTGTGTATTACAGTTGTCTTGGGTTACACATTTTAGTTTTGTGATTAGTTGTAAAGTGTCCAGGGGTTTAAAATGACAATATCTAAATTAACTACTACTTCTTCTTCGTTCATTTTTCTTATTCTGTAGGTTGCTGGTGGTCACAATGTCCCACCTGCACTGATGATGGTGGCAATGAAATCGATTGAGAATAGCAGACTGATGCGGTACCAGTCTTTCAATGCTTACAGGAAACGCTTCAACATGAAGCCCTATGCCTCGTTCCAAGAGATGACAGGTGAGAAGTAAATGCATTAAGTCTTATGTTAACATATGAGTCAGAAGATGCTTTTATTCAAAACTCTCCTCAAATTATTTAAAGACATCTAAAACAGTTTACCTTTGCTACAAAGAGATTTACTCTACACTGGAGTAGACTGAGCCTGATGATCGATGTGGCCTGACTGCCTTGTATAATGAAACTCTGTAGGCAGCTTTTCCAAACAGCACTCTGGCAAACACAGCATAAACTGTCAGTTTTGCTTCGCCTGTGTAGTCTTGCCTGTAGTCCAAAGGAAGCAAAAACTCTTCTGTCATCATGGAGCTTTTATATGTTGACATACACATTATATATCAGATTAAAAGGCTTAAGTCTTCTAATGAGAGGATTTGAAGGAGATGACTCAGTTTTCAAATTAGCACTGTTAACTCTCAGTCTATTTGCCACTCCTGATGACAAATGTATATTGATAATTGATGTTAGTATGGAGACAAGTTTGGTCTTGAAGGCAGTTTTTACTTTTTTTTTTTTTTTTGTGCAGCATCACTAAATTATATAAATACTTCACATGATAATGTCAGTGCAAACTTGCTTTAATGATAAAGCTGGTAGTAGTAGTGCTCATAGCCACATTAGCATTTTTAGGGGAAGTATACCTTTAACATAGGATCCCCTCAGGATATTTAATAAAAAAAAATCAGTCAGTATCGGCAGACTGGATGGGCTAACAGAGCTTATTATACACTTCAGGTGATAAGGAAATGGCAGCGGAGCTGGAGGAGCTGTATGGAGATATTGATGCAATGGAGCTGTACACCGGCCTGCTTGTTGAAAAGCCACGGCCCAATGCCATCTTTGGAGAGACCATGGTGGAGATGGGCGCCCCATACTCACTGAAAGGCCTCATGGGAAACCCCATCTGCTCCCCCGAATACTGGAAGCCCAGCACATTTGGTGGCAAAGTTGGTTTTGACATCATCAACACGGCCTCGCTGCAGAAACTGGTATGCAGTAATGTCAAGGGGCCTTGTCCTACTGTGTCTTTTCACGTGCATGATGTACAGGACTCCGTACTGACGACAATCAACGCAAGCACAGCGCACTCAGGTACAAAAGATGTCAACCCAACAATTCTACTTAAAGAGCGGACCACCGAGCTCTGAAAAACCACTACTGTGATTGATTCTTCATACGAATCAGCATTAAAAACTGAACTCTTAATATAACCGTTATTTATTTATTTATTTATTAATTACATATTTATTTTATTTATTTCATGTAATAAGATCTATTTTATTGTATAAAAATACTGTATTTTAAATGAATAAATCTTTGTAAATCTTTGTAAAAATATTTCGATTTCAGAATCAGATTCATGCTTTATTAGCCAAGTACATTAGAGTGTGTATACAAGGATTTTGACGTGGGTGTTATGGGCGTTACAATAAGACAACAAAGTCAAGGACACAGACACCTGTACTACTTGCATACTTGTACAGCAGTGGATACTATATATAACTATTTTACTGTAAGGAAAATGAAGAATATTGCACAACAATATTTGGCAGGGAAAAAACTATGCTAACTGCCCGCTCTCAAGTTTATGAAGGAAATACGTGTTCAGACTAGTCTCACTGCTTGTGAAAAGGAAGTATTCTGATATCTGGTGGTTTAAATGCACAGTGATTTGGATGCCTGCTGGGGCAAAGGGTTGGAAAGATTTTTTTTCTGCTCACTTCCTGGCTCAGGAGGTGAACAGGTCTTTGAGGGAGGGCAGGTTTCCTCCTAGGAGCCTTTTAGTCGACCTGACAAAACAATGCAGTCTGTTCAGGGTCGAGTTTCCCCAAAGCATCGCAGCACAAAGATCAGTTCAATTAAATTTTATTTGTATAGCACTTTTAGCAATGGACATTTGTCACAAAGTACAGAAATATGTAATTTATAAATTTATCCCTATTGAGCAAGCCAGAAGTGACAGTGGCGAGAAAAAACTCCCTGAGACGATATGAGGAAGAAACCTTGAGAGGAACTAGACTCAATAGGGAACCGATCCTCATCTGGGTGACACCGGATAGTGTAATTATAAATAATTTCCTTTTGTAACTGTATACTGTAGAGTCAAAAAGTGCAGTTGTGTAAACATGCGCTTATAAGCAACTCGTGAGTAAGAGAGTATCAGAGTAATTTCTGAATTCATTATAGTTTTCCCTTTAGAGTCTATTGTATCAAACTGAAGTTATCAAATGTTCAATAATGGAGACTTGAGTGTTCCTAGCAATTGCAGTCCTAAGGATATCTAAGGAAGAACATCCACAGCCATCTTTATTGTTTCTGTGTGGTACCATCCACAGTAAGAGTGAGAGAGAGAAAGGGGAGAAGAGAGAGAGAAGATCATCATTAAGGGTAGCACAAGCATCACAACAACCACTCTCTCTCCTAGTTTAGATGTTTCTTAACCTTTAATGCTTTGGGGAAACTCAGCCCAGGTCATTACTGGTTACAGAACCACAGCACACTGTTTCTGTGGTGGTGAGGACAGACTCAACGCTGGCTGTGTAGAACTGGGCCAAGAGCAGTTGTTCAGTATGTTGGTCTATTTACATTGTAAAATATAGAATATTTTTTGTTGTAATCCAAGATGCTAACATTGTTGACACTATTTACACTGTTTTGTTTGTTTTTATGGAAATAATACTTGAACGACTTTAGTTTACAATTTATGTCTAAATATTTTATTTATTTATTTATTTTTTTGCATTTTTGCAGCATTTTCTCCCAATTTATTTGTTTCTAGTTTAATTTTTCCCCATTACATGACAGTTACTAATCTGGGTGGGCAAAACGAATTAATAATTCTTCCCAATTCACCCACAGTATCTTTTGAAACTTGTGCTCATGCAACATCACTGGGCAGCTAAATGCATATAAGAGCCATATGCTAATAGATGCCCATGATAGGGTATAGATTTTCTTATTGATAGATGAGAGAGAATGCCACCCCTCCCACCCAGTGTACAGGACCACGTAACAGTGTTTTTTAAATAAATACTTGAACGCAGTGCAAAGAGAAATAAACAACTATGCAAAAGGTAATAAACAACGTCTTGTATAAAATATCACCTCTCCCAGTGTGTTTGTTGTGTGGAGCTTCCTGGCTCATTCACAGAATAAGCTGACAAAATATTTGTCACATATATATCTATCAAGAGTGTTATAAATGTGTAATATCTGGTCTAGCAGCTAATATCCTCCACTGTCTTCTCATAAAAGTGCAAGATAGATAGATACTGCATTACGAGTGTACAGTGCACGGGACTGTACGCAGTATTTTCCAGGAATATGTTACCCAAAACAGAAATATTTAAATACTTTACCCAAAATGGCTAACACAGTTTTCTAAGTGTAAATGATAAAAGATTTGAACATACAGATTTAGAGAATGAGGTCATATCAAATAACAAATATCTCTTTGTCCCATGCGCTCTTATATGAGAAGAGGAACACTTTCTTTTCCAAAAATGTTTGTTTTTAACATTGTATTTGCTATTAAATAGTTGGGTTGTAATGATTAAAAATTCAAACTGAGTAACCTCTTTAGCGCTAGTAAAGAGGAAGTCGTTAGAGAATCTGTGTAAAAAAACATGTTTATTTACACAGGTTTGAGCAGGCTAAGAAATGATGCCTAAGTAATTACTAAATGTTAATAAATATTAATAATCCTAAGATTCATATGCATCTTAGGTTTCAGTTTTCACTTAATTAAAACATTCAACATAATTGTACGTGAAATATGATGAATTTGAGTGATCCATTTAGACTGTCTGAAGCAAGGGGCTTCTCCCATTCGGCTGTTCGCTTGGAGGGACCCTGGAGCTGTGAGGCCCTGTTCACACCTGGTATTAACATTGACTGATCTGATCACAAGTTGACACATCAGGACGCATAACCGTTCACACACCTGGCATTGTGAATGATTTCCTACATCATTTCTGCTGGAAGAAGGGTGTCATGCACATTTATTACAATAGCCATCCTCTGCATTTGGTTTCAGGCAGAAATGTCCCATGAATCCTGCTTTATGTATATGTATGGGCTGCTTCAAATGCTTCACTCACATGGTCTGCTAACAAACATCAGATGAGATGACAAAAGGAGCTACGAAAAGCAGCTGCTTTCGTTTCTGCTGTTTCAGCCACAAGACCCCACAGAATGCTATGGGTGCACACTAGAAGTGCAGGAGAGAGTTATTATCAGAGGATAATGGAGAGTTATTATCAGTTCAGATTGATAGTTTATTGCTAGGGCAAAGACACAATCAATTTGGCGGTCCTTAATTGCTATGTGGGACACACTGAGACACACATGCGTCCCAGACCACCTTCGAATGTGGTCTGCGTGATCGGATCACAATGCGTCTTCGAGACACATTTGACCCCATTCTCACCTGTATTAATCTCTGTCCACTTATGATGGCTTCACCCAGAATACATGTTAAAACCGGGTGTAAATGAGTACCTTCTGTACCACCTAAATTGGAATAGCAATGTAAATACCAATTATCAGTAATTTAAATGATCTTAAATGAATTTGTAAAAAAAAAAAAAAAATTCTCGTTTTTGACCTCAAACTATTTACAATTCAAACAAGTCATAATTCATTCATTTTCAGTAACCATTTTGTCCTAGTCAGGGTTGCTGTGGAGCCTATTCTGGGAACAATGGGCAAGGCATGTTTTTGGGAGGTGAAAGGAAAGTGGAGAACCTAGAGGAAACCCATGCAGACATGGAGAACCACGCTAAACAGTTCCCAGGCTCACCTGAGCTCAGGATTGAACTGTGGACCCTGGAGCTGTGAGACAGTAAGGCTGTATGCTGGACCACTATGCCACCCAGCTTCAAATTTTATAAATGAAAGTGTTTTTCTTATTTATCTTATACACTAAACACTGATCAGCAAACAGGGTATTGATAGTCTAAGCCATTCTTTTTTCTAGTGACCCTTTGTGATGCAGCCAGGCTTAGCCCAGCAATTAAGAGAAGACAGAAGACAGCCATCCATTCTAAGTGTTTAATTAGTGTGAAATGTGAGCGTGGGTGGAAGAAAGATGACATAATACATGTTTCTGTTGGACCAGTGTTGCTCATGCTTTTTCATTGCTCAATAATGCTTGCTGGCAAAGGAAAAGAGGAGGCACTCTCAAGGTATGTGCCATGACCCAGGTAGTAACTGGTAACACATTTGACAAACCAAGTGAACTTTAGAACTAGAGGAAAACTATTCAAATGTCAGTAATACAGAAAGAACATGTCCTACCTAGGACAATTACAGAACAATCCTCTACTGCACCCATGACACAGTTACTGAATACAGCATACATACACTCAGGCTGAGATTCAGGTCAGGGCTTTTTGAAGACAGTCCAATACTTCCCCTTTGTCTTTTAGCCATTTTGTAACAACTTTGGCAGTATGCTTAAGATCACTGCCTGAGTTTCAAAGTTTGTTCTTCCCTGGGAGTTAATTTGTACCTCTTTCCCGAATGATGCAATGCAGTCTGAATATTTTTATTTTTGTATACAAATGTTTGTAAAGATGCTTGTAGCATTAGGAGAAACCAGACTTGTGGAGGTCCACAATTTTTTTTCTGAGATCTTGGCTGTTTTGCTTGGATTTTCCCATAGTATCAAGGGCAAAAATGCATATTATATAAAGGTGGGCCCTATTAGAGTCACAGATACACCCCCAGTTAAGACAATGGGCCAATCAGAAGCTTCCAAAAGTCATTACATCAATTTTTGGAATGTTTCAGACTGTTTAATGACAAAGACACCTTGGTGTATGTAAACTTTTGATCCACTGGAATTCTGATATAGTGATTTAAGTCTGAAATAAGTCTGTCTCTAACTGATTGTTTTAAAATGACCTCTGATGTGAATAAAGTAGATACTCTAATTGACTTGCCAAAAGAAATGCATGGTAACATGAAATGTGTGGAGTTGTGAAACTGAATATCTTAGCGTATGTGTATGTAAATCTTTGGCTTCAACAGTTTTTTAACAGTTTAAATTTCTTGTTTACAAATTTACAATTTGTTCCCTTTTTTTTCCACTGATTTGTTCAATGCTCTGCCACTGATTATTCCCAGAGGACTTTTCAGGCCATGTGAGGTTCCACCTCTGCAATAGTAGAATGAAGACCTTCGTAAGTCTGTGCGAGACCAAGACACAGGATGTTTACTTTCCAGTGTTTATTCTCATCTAGGTGGAACCTGGTTGTGAACTTGCCATTACTTGTCTTCAGACAACTCTGCTCCTTTTCTCTCACGCATATGAAGTCACACTTTCACACTGCTTCTGGGTTTCGGTAATATGACGGTATGGGCTTAAGTCACTTCATATTACATGCTCCATGCCATATTTGGTCTTCGTTCATGTGTCTTGTAACCCTCAACTGCCCTGATATGCTTAGACAGAAGAAAATGTTTTGGAAGATAGTGCCTGCTAAATGAAATATTCAAATTATTTAAAACTAAATGAACTAATATTTGAACTAAAAAGGCATTTTGAATTGACTCTATTTTGCATGCGTTATATTTTGCATCTGTATCTTTTCATAGCATATTTTCAAGTTTCCCACACCCTTATTTGCTTCTGTGGGTCTGACTTTAGCCTTTCAATTGCTTTAAACCCAATTTTACATGAGATTTGGTATGTAATGAATGGCCCGGGACCCTGCTGCCAGCAAATTACTGTAAAATATACAGTCAGAGCCAGCACACAAATTTGATGCAACTGGAAAAAATTGTACCACTGATCTGGACTTCTGAAAGAGGAGGTAAGTCTGAAAAACAAAACACTCATTTGTGTAAATAAAAAAAACCCCACAAAGATGTAATGAGGATGTGATTCAAAACTTCTGACTGAATGAATGGTGAGCAGGTTTGTTTTCCTCTGATCCGCAATGAAATTGCACTTGATCTAGTCACCCTCATGTAATCTAAGACTGTTGGAATCTATGCTATTAATATTTCATTGAGAAAGGTTGTGTTTTTTTAGGGAACCACTATTTTCCTAGTCCCACAAGGGGTGGTGCAATGATGTCACTGTCCAGGTTCTCAACTCAGGATGTGGGAATATGAGCAATGACTGGGGGAAACACATATGCTGAGTGAGAAAATGTAAAACCACATGTGAGAAATTTTGAGCACTTTAGGACAATGGAGCTGTTATCCTTGTGCCTATCATTATCAATGGCTATTATTTCTATGTCCATTCTTATTTTGCAAGGATAAATTCCAGATGGAAGACTTTTGTTTACAGTATGGTTTGAATCCTCAGATACTGCACTGCCAGCGCTGCCAACATTTCCACCTTCTGCCATACTCCCAAGCCATATAAGGCCACTGATAGACTTATCTAGTATGCTGGCCTTACATCTAGCAGTGATGAAACCTGAATATCTTCTCATACTCATATACCAACATGACACCTTAGTCAGAGTCACATCCTTTCCCAGTTCACTAAAGATTGCAAAGTATCAGACTACATGCCAGTCACATTAGTAAAGTCTAAATTCAGCACCCTGCCGTCATGACGGAATAACTAGAAGGACTCTAAAATAGAAGTGAAAAAGTATGTTAATCAAGATAAGTTCATATAATCAAGCTACTGTTCACACCTTTCAGACCCTGAAAGGTTCAGAATTCAGTCACTGGTTTCCATCTGAGGTATGATTCACAGTAAGGTAGCTTAATACTTTATGATAATTACAAAAACAAATAAAAAAAAAACTAAGTCTGTAACAGTCTAGTAGATTGAAACTAAATTAAAGTGAATAAATGAATGAATGAAGGAAAAATACTAACAGTTTTGGTTGGTAAAATGCTGTGAATTATATTCATATAGAAAAAAACGATCAAAAACAAGATGAGGCTTCAAATTGACTTATGATGTTAATTGTTATGTTAATTATTATACTATCACTATTATCATGGCCACAGTGATAATATAAATGTGTTGAGTTGAACTCATGACAACATGAAAGCCACAGACACTGTTCTTCTTAATGAACATGTAATACCGCACGTCCTCTGAAGGTGTGTCATGGACAAGCCTTAAGTAAATAGCATACCTGTCTGCCTACTCAACTTAACATTTTTAACATCAGATTTCACAGCCGCATTGACAGACAGTAATATATTTCACTTCCATGCCTTTGTGTTTCAGGAAATATATAACATTTATGTTTTACTGTGATCCTTTTATGACTGATTATTAAAATAATTCTCTGAGATGAGTCATAATAGTTTGTTACGTTAGCTTGTCTCTCCTGAGTGTTTGTGGATAACTGAGTGTGGGAACATTCTCAAGATTTCATTCAGGTTAAACATCTCATTACCCAGTATGACAAGAAAGGAGAATCCCCCTTGTTTCCTTAAGGTAGTTTCCGTCTGGCTTCCTTTGCAGTGATCAAATATACAATCACTGTCATGTCCTGTTCACACTTTCTATTTACTAAAGGAGATTAGCAACTCTATTTTTGGACATTAACATCCAGACACTGATAAATGGCAGCCAAACGATTGTTTTATATTGTTCTACACTGGTGATTTTTCTTTTTTTCTTTTTGCCTTTCTTTTTTTCGTTTTCAATTGCCTTTACATGCTGAGGTTCTGCACCTTGTAATGAAGACAGAATATGGAGAGGTTATAATGGAGCAGTGAGTCAAGCATGTATAGAAGAACAATAAAAACCACAGGGAAAGACTGAAACTAGCTGCACATTGAGGCCACAATGACAATGCCTTGATTGCAGTGTACTTTGTGTTGGGAGATGTTATTACAACAGAGTAGCTAATAGAAACTGCTACTTACAGTGCTTCCCAAATGGACCATGAAATTTGCTTTAGAAGAAACCGTGACAAAATAATAGCGAATCCTAATTTAAGATTTAGCTAAGCTTTTAAATGTTTTACACAATGTAGTACTGTACACACAGTTAGACTTGAACATAAAAGAATGTTTTGGTGTTGCAAACAGTGTTTGTTTTCAGTCAGTCCTCTCTTGGCAAACTGGTTGTATATTGAATGTCCTGTTTCATTATGCATACATACATACTGTTATATTCAGAGTTTTGGACACCCATTACAAATATGATATAATCCTGTAGTGGTATTATTTATTGTTTTTAATAGATTGGAATTACTGAAGGGAAAAGGGAACTTTGGTATACAGTGGGCCTCATTTATTGAGCTGTATATGAACAAATTTCGTAAATCATTAGTACGAGTGTTTACACAAGAAATTTAGTATTCGTGAAAATCCTGCAAATTCAGAAAAGCATTCATATCCTACTCATGCTCCTGAGTGCGTGTAAATTTACGCATCAGAACAATAACTAATGTAAACCTTAACTTGATCGAAATCAAATTATATAATTTGCATGCATTACTGTACTTTACCACTGTACCATGGAGAACATTTTGTTTTATATTATTCGTATTAATTAAAGAATATAAAACATAAAAAATGCGAGCCAGCACAAACCCATACATTAAGGCAAATAAAATTAATCAGTTAATTATTACAAAAGAAACGGCAGTATACAGTCAGAGGTCTGTCTGCGTAGAGCCATAAGCCATAAGCAAATGCCTCAACTGATGAAAGATTTAGCGCTCAGTTATTATTAATGTTATTATATATTTTGAGATATGTTTATCGGCATAGAGTTGAGTCGAAATAATTTCCACTTCTGTTTTTCAGGCTTTACTCTTCGGTCTTTTTGAGTCAAAAAAGTTCCATTTCTGTTTTTCAGAGTTTACCCTCATCGTTCATTTTGTGTCAGAAAAACTTCCACTTCTGTCTTTCGGTCTTTACCCTGATCATTCAACTTGTGCTCCCTCTGTGTACTTGAGCTTTTATGGAGTTTTGTGGGTGTCAAGAACATGCTTTGCACCTTGTGGGTGATCAACATACACACACAAGTACAAAAAAAGCCTTTCCAAAACCTTTGTAAATCCTGCAGAAAGGTTTTGTTTGGTTTGGCTTACACAAACATTTACACACAATTTACTGAAAGATTGATAATTGAGGCCCAATATTATTATCTGAAGTTGTGCAATTCAGTGATTCTCAAAGTCTGGTCTGTGAAGCATATTCAGGGAGTCATGATTTTGTTAATCTAGTTACTGTGGTGGAAATCACCACCAACCATTATCAAAGTTCTTATATTTATTATTATACATAATTGGTCACTTGAATTGAATGGGTTTTAATCCAAACCTCGATAACTCACAAGTAGCCAGACTATATATAATGTCTACTTGGACCCAGTGTATCTTTTCTGTGAAAATATCCCAAATAAAAAGCTGCAATAAATAGGCAGAATATTATTGTACACATTTAAATGAGCTGGATATTTGAATAGTTGAATGATGTTCGAAGGGGGTCTGTGAAATTTATTTTACAGATACAGGGTCATCTGACTGCCAAAAGTTTGAGAACCCCTCATGCAATTGTGCTTTATGATATCAGGGCATTATGTTGTTTTTAAAATTTCCCAGTCTAGTATGACTAGTGGAGAAGAATAGAAAAGGGTCTCTTTTTATGGCCATTAACAACATCCATTTGTACAGAAACTCACATCTTAGTTGTGTGTTTCAGGACGGAATTCTTTAAATGTTTATGCTTGAGATTTCATGTTATTCTTTTGACTAAACATACTCTGTAGCGGGTCTTCTGCACACTGACCTGGCCTACACACTGCCTGTATACTGAGTAACTTAACTGGTCTGCTGTGTGTAGGAGCACACAATCAGATAATTGATGGCTTGTTTAACAGGGAAATGGTAGCAGTGACGTGATGCATACAAGGGAGCAGATGCTAGAAGCTTTGGGGCTTCAGCCGGAAGATTAGGAATGATCGAAGTTCTGTGTATACAAGCATATGTACAAACACACACCCACACACACACACACACACACACACACACATTAAGAAATGCATTCACAACATATACAGCAAATACTAGCATCCTTAAACAAATGTTTGGATACACACACGTGAAATAAACTTCAGATGACCTTAAAAGTGAATTATCCTGTGACTTTCTCCTATTAACATAGACCATTTTAAATATGAAAATATTAAGCTCCTTTTTTGTTTTTTGGTTTTGGGCTTCGACATTTCACAAGTTCACTTCACTACTTCTCTCAGTTCCTACAATTCTTTTTTTCTTGGTTAAAATTTATGATAAACCTTCTTTTACTGATTTGGCAGTGGCTGGTGTGAGTTGTTGTTCTTTCGTTTGCAAGACTGTGTCATTCAAATTTGATTATTGTATGACTGGTATTTGTCCTGGAACTTGCTCCAATCCTTATGTTTAGGCATATTCTTTTTACAATCATACTGCACTTGTTTAGCAATATGTGAAAATGTATGGCACTTATATCATTGTCAGCTCAAAGGCATAGCTCCCACTAAGCTAAAAATGAGACTGAAAGCTTGCACTTTGTTCAACACAAATTCACTTTGTTACAGCTTGTAATCATAAAATTTTTTTTCAGTGTTAACACCCCAGCAATAGCACTTCAGTGAACTTATGTTTTGAGGACAGCATTTTCTTCTCACTGCATGCCCACAGTGTCACCTAGTGGCCTCATGGAGGACTAGAGGATTGAATTCAATGTTTTTATTTATGTCCTGAAAAGGGCTCCAGAAACAAACTAAGAAATATAACTGCAAGCACCAATTAAGGAGGCCAAGCACTTTCTGTCCCCACCCCTTAGTGACGGAAGAAGACCCGAAGCCAAGAGGATCATGACTGCTTGCGTCACAGGAGATATACTAAATTTGAAGGTAAAACATCAACCTGTTGCTGAGAAAATGCCTCACGTTCTGTTTTTGGTAGCCTTCCCAAGTTGCAAATGATGTCAAAAAGAATTTTGTTTCTTAACTTCAGGTCATGTTACTAAATATATGTGATATGAATATTAAACATAATATATATAAGTTTAATGTCAATATAAAAAAAATGTTACTGAGATATGCCCTCATGTCCTGTCTGGTGACTTTGAATTCATTTGTAGATTATAGATAAAACATCACAGTTATTAAAAATCTGAGAAACTTTTTTTCAGACTGATCTCACAATGCTGTGATCCAAATTTCTTGATGATTGGACAAAATTTGCAAAAGAAGAAGCAAAAAAAAAAAAAAAGTTTTTGTGGAATTTCATAGCCGACTTCCTGTTTGGCTGATCACAAATTCATTACCGGTCACACTCTCGGCACCTAGCGAAGAATCAAGAGGAAGAAGAATCATGATTGCAGGTTACGCGGTTTAAAAGTTATGAGCAATTATACTAAATTGTGAATTATAGCGCTCCCTAAAGGGGGTTCAGATAAAACTTTTTGGAGTCCCTTAGGACAAGGTCATTTACTAATCTACAAAGTTTAGTCAAAATCCATCCGACCCTTGCTGAGATATGTCCTCAGCTCCTGTTTGGCGACTTCACCATCAAATTTGTTGTGTGTTGTGGATGAACCATCCATTATATCAAATATCTGTGAAACATGTTTTGTTTGCGTTGGTCTCCTGACGCTCTCTTCCAAATTTCATAGCTACTTGACAAAATTTTCAGGAGAAGAAGTGAAAACAATTTTTGTTAAAATTCAAAATGGCTGACTTCCTGTTTGAGAAATCACAAATTCTTGAGATCAGCAACATTCGGCATATTCAAGGGAATCAATAGAAACACGCATCTTAATTTGATGTTGAGTAGTTTAAAAGTTATTAACAATTTTACGAATATGTGAAATATAGCAGAGGTTCTTAGCATTAGGTTCTTCAGTTATATACAAAGTTTGGTGAAAATACGTCACACAGTTGATGAGATATACCCCCACATCCTGTTTAGCGGCTTTGCCATCGAATTCATTTCCGCGTTATGGATGAACCGTACATCAAAATGAATCCTGTACATCAAAAATAAGAGAAACAATTTTTTATCGAACTGGTCTCACAATACTGCATGCCAAATTTGGTGATGATTGGACAAAAGAAGCTTAACAACTGTTTCTGAAAATATTAAAAATGGCAGATTGTTTATGAAATCACAAATTCGTTACATCCACAACATCAGCACCTTCAAGGGAATCAAGAAGAATAAGAATCTTGATCTAATGTTGAGTGGTTCAAAAGTTATGAGCAGTTTTACATATTTGTTAATTATAGTTCCACCTAGAGTGAATTTAGACAAACCTTCTTGGTCTGTCATGTGTTAGGGTGAGAGGGAAGCTAGCGTACTCACTGAATCCAGTGTCCATCAGGGATGACAAGGCAACCTGCATGCATCTCAAGAAGACCTGAGGGGCTGAGACAGGCCAAATGGTAGAACTTTGAACTGGTACACATTTCCAAACAGGAGAACCTCTGGCACCTCATTGGCACTGCTTAGGGGATGACCCATGGGGCACCTGTAGTTGTAATGTGTCCTGTGGCCTTCAGAAGGCACCGGAGCATTGGTTAAGTCCTAGGCAGTCAAGTAGAACTTCTTGTCTGGTCTGTGTTGCTGTGATGCTGTGTTGTTAGTTTCAAGATTCAGAAGCCTGGGCTCTCCTATCTAGGGCCTCTTTGGTCAAAGGCTCAAAGAGTAGTCCAGGAACTCAGACCAAACTGTATCTTTCAGGATGCACCCTTCAGCAAGGACTCCATCAACTCCATAGCGGAGGGGCCATCTTCTATCATTAGAAGTAGATTCTCCAGCACTAACTGGGAAATCACCATAGAGTTGCCACTGCATGTCAGATGCATGGTGATATCATACACCTTCACTATCTAGTCATCAGTACATCTGCACTCAATACTGGAACAGGGACCCTAAGATCATAACAATTTGTCTAATGAAATCACCACTGATACGATATAGGGGGACACAGAGGGCAGGCAGTTCAGACTGAACCTACCAGTGCCTACTGAACCTACCAGTTTCACCACAGAGCTTTGGTGTGTGGAAGGTGGCTGCTGGAAACCTGCCCCATAACTGTTAAAATAATCCCTATACTGAGGTAGAATTCTGGAACTCTGTGGTGATCGACAAGTAGAAACACATTCAGTGCGGTAGTTTGAGTTACTGTGCTCCACCCTCAATGAGCCAGCACCATTTTAAGTGTGGCAGTCACAACTGATTGGAAGCTAGTGTCTGTGAGCTGCTTGATGCTGAACCAGGTCCCTTACTAGTCACTGCTGGAGACAACAATGAGAAGTTCCACTGAGATGTCTGTTTTGGTTAAAAAAAAAAAACAACTTTCAGATGCTGTGATGGACATGCTGTGCTCATGCATTTTGGCTGAGGACCAAAACAGAGGTTCAGGCCTTGGGCTATCAGGGGGTCTTCATAGTGGAAGCCACAGTTTGAGCCATAGTTTGAGCCACTGCGCATGGCTTCAGCTCCAAAATCAGTTTTTTTAGATGAGCCAAGTATGTAGTAAACATCTTCACATTCTTAGAGAGAGTTTTGAGACATATCTTGGGCTTTTTTCTCTGCATGTCAGATGGCATCAAGCCAGAGCATTCGCAATTCACGGCTTGGCCGAGTTGGATGCGGTTAGCCTCAGAATCTAGGTCATCCCACAGGTGATCAATACAGAGACATTGGGTATAGGCTAGGCTGAGACTTGTGCACTGGCTGCACAAGCATAGATCTATGGCGGTTCAGTAGCATGGTCCACTTGGATTAATAATCACAAATCTGCAGGCCAAAGGCAGTACAGCCAAATGGGTGACTCAGTGGATGTTCAGTTGATGGCAGGGAGAAGGACGTAAGCACATGCTCCTGACTGGCGGAACAGCTACAGTGAGCTGGAAGGAGCCACTAGCAAGATAGGAAACAACAGGTTGCTTGATGAACCAGGCTGCTGGCTGGTCAGGACAGAAGTCATGCAAAGGGCCAGTGACATTATCTGTAAAGTCAGCCTCATAACATTAAATTGAAAATAAAATGAGCAGTTTACTGAAACTTGCAGATCATGACATTTACTCTGTGAACATGTACATGGTATAACAGAGGTCAGATAAGAATGCACACATTTAAGGAATAGAATTATAGAAGGTTGTCCAGCTAATGTTAATCATTCAAAAGAATGTGGTCATTAATGCAAGTATGCCATGTTTTGCAAACAAAAAAGAAGAAAGAAGTAAACTTTGACAGCATCCATGGGGATGTCTCTGCCGCATTACTAAATGATCATTACTAAATATATGCTTCAAATACCTTTACAAATATGAATCCTACATTTAACCACTTATTTTTGAGACTAACAAGAATTTCCTACCAACGGACTGACAGACGGACCGATGGCAAAAATCTTCAATAGCCAGAAAATTGTGAAGACCTTGAGTTCCTGAACATGAACATGTAGTAACATCTCTGTATGACAAACAGGAAGGAAGCTATTGAAGAAAAACTATTTCATACATTTGACCTTGTTCTGACTTTGACCCTGTTTGGATCAATTCTAAAATTTAAGGAGTTCATGGAGTTCATGACTGCTGGTAACGAAGATAATTTCATATAAATCCAACAAACATTCAACCACTGGGACAGACGGACAGATGCACAGACAACCCCCACAAAGAAAGAGAGGGAAGAAGACAAAATAAGCTACAAGATTTAGAAGGTTATGTATATAATAGTGGAGTCTTCCTGTATGCTTGTTTACATTGTGGTAAAGTAGCCTTGTTGGTGGCTAAGCAGATTTTCAAAGAAGCCATGAGACTGAAGTCTGCTCCAAAAAAACTTTAATGTTCCATTGGAGTTCTTCCATCAGAAGGTTAAAAAAACAAAACAAAAAAACAGCAAAATAACCTTCAATATATAACCAAAACCAAACTTTTTTCTTGGAACTGTAGCCTGTGCCTCCTCCATGTGCTGTTTCACTAGGACCACTCAATCAATTCGCTCCTGCATGTCCTGGATGTACTCTATGTCCAGCAGCCCTTGAGGTATTCTCCCTAAGAAGAGCTCAAACAGGGTGAAACCCGTGGACGCCTGTGGTGTCCCCCCATACGGCGAACAGGATGTATGGTAGGAGGAGGTCCCAGTTCTTCCCCTCCTCGTCTACCACCCATCGTAGCATTCTCTTCAGCGTCTGGTTGAGACACTCAACCAGTCCATCTGTCTGTTGTGGTAGACAGATGTCCTTATGTGTTTGACCTGCAACAGCCGGCACAGATCAGCCATTAGCTTTGATACTTTGGTCAGTCAGGAGGTCTTTCAAGATCCCCACATGGCTGAAGAGGAGAACAAATTTCCTGGCGATGTTCTTGGAGGTGGCTTTATGGAATGGAACCACCTCGGGGTATTGGGTGGTGTAATCCACAATGACCAATATGTATTTGTGGCCCCGGGTGGATCTATGCCCACCCTTTGGAAAGGGACAGCGATGATGGGGAGCGGGTCAAGTGGGGTGAGTGCTGGCTTGTTGGGGGAGGTGCGCTGGCACCGGGGGCACTGCTGGCAGAAGTTATGCACCTCTGCTTCCATGTCTGGTCAGTGGAAGCAGTCTCTCTGCTTCTCTAGGGTTTTGTGGCCACCAGATGGCCACCTAGTGGGTGTGAGTGGGCCAGGTACATGAGCAGGTCAACCTTGGAACGGGAGACCACCAAGAGGTTACACACTTGGCCCCGTCATTCGGTGTGATAGTAGAGGAGCTCCCCTCTTATCATGAACTACAAAGTGGGCAGTACCTGGTCACCCTGTTATTTTTCCCCTTCTATTTGCAGCACCTGGCCCCAACAGTGCTTCAGGCAATAGCCTTCTTTTTGCTCCCTCCCAGAGTTACTCTCATGGGTTATGTGGTGGAACACAGTAGAGGTGGGTTTAGCATTGACAAAGAATTCACCCTCTGCTCCTGCTTCGGCTTTACTACTCTTGAGCTAGGTATACCTGGGCCGGGTTCTGCCATGGTCATCTTCGTCGTCTCCTGGTCTCCGTGGTCTTTGCAGGAATGTGGGCAACCCTGGCCAGTCTCTCCCTAGAAGTAGAGGCACAGGCAGTTCAGGTACCAATCCAATTTAGAGTAGTCACTCACCTGTACGGTTCCCAACCTGGACCTCGGTGATGGGAACCTCTTGGATACCCCGTGCATGCTCACACATGCCTTGATGGCCCGAGGTAGGACCATTGGCTGGGCCAGGGTGATGGTGTTTCCTAAGTCCAACAGGACTCAAGTGGGTGTGCCATCTAGCTTCACTGTGATGGTGTTGACCCAGAGGGGCGGCTGAGGGTCTGGTTCAGTGTGCATGGGCTGGGTTCATCCAGCGGCGATGCATAGGTGGGGTGGCTCCTTTGGGCGCTCCCCACTACTGATCAGGTCCTGGCGTCGGGGAGGATTATCCTGGTGGGGACTAGGAAAGAACTCTCTTCACTCCCCTCTGACAGTCGCCAGGGTGCACTCCAGCACCTTGACCAACTCCTTGGGGGTGCTGGGAGACTGCAGAGCTTCAGGCGGCAGAGCCAAGAACTTGTACTTGGTGACCCACTCTGTGACTTTCTGGTCTGCCTTTCTGGTTGTAGCCACGTCTTGGTCGTGCGCAGCATGTCCATTTGGCTCCTGGAGGTGGCCCCGGTCCTGTAGGCCCACTTGTGGAACTCTGCCGCCACGTTGGTGGGGGACTGTCCACAGCGTGCCAGGATCTCCTCCTTGAGTGTGTCATAGTCGGCTGCGTCCCCAGGGTGTAGTAGGCCAACTGGGCTTCCCCCGTGAGAAAGTCGGCAATGGTCTGGGCCCAGTCCCCCTTAGGCCATTCTTCATGGGTCGTTATATGCTCAAACGTCTGCAGGAAGGCCTCGGCATCGTCATCCACTATCAGTTTGGCGAGGAGGTACTGGGCATCATAGCAGGGGTCGTGGAGAGGAGTGGCGGTGGCCATACTTAACTTAGGGAGGGCCAGCAGTTCCTTAGTAGCAGTGTGGAGCCCAAGCCCAGCTCCTGTGTGACCCCCTGTTGATGGAAGTTGGGGTGGGGGCTGGGTCTGTGTTCATGTCCACATTCTCCACCAGTGTAGCAACTCACAGCTACGAAGAGCAGAGCACAGACGTGGAACACAGAAGCAAGGTTGTTGCAAAAACAGTGAGTTTATTTTCTTAAAGTTAATTGAGTGATGAATCGAACATAAAAAGCTATTATCTTTAATTACCTATTATCTAAAACTATTATTTTTCCAGATGTAACCGAGCAGACCAATTTCACATAAACCTCACAAACTATAAAAAAGCAACCAAACTAAGAATTAGAAAAGTAGAATAAAGAGTACAAAGGGTCACTACAGTTAAATTTGGACAGTAATTTGATGGGTATTTAACTGGTTCTAAATCAGCTATCTGTGGAGATATATTTGTTTCCCCTGGATTAGGGGATTTCACTCATCAGGTTTATTGCAGCCTACAGACATTTGGCTTTTTTAATACTCTTTGAATGCCTAAGCTCTGTATTTGGAGGCTCCATGCAAATACATTCATGGAGCATATATTTAGATAAGTCTATGCAGGGTGGTCTGATAAAGAGATTTTTCAGATAGTGTAACAAATTTTAAATAAAATGAAAGTCACCATGCTCACTAACCACAATCACATTCACACCAACCTTCACTACTTATATTTTTTCTTTCAGTAATGTAAGTGCTTAGAGATGTCAACACCACTACTATACAGAGAATTCAGAACATGAAAAAATACTATGAAGGCTAGCTAAAGCTTTAAGTTTTCATGTTACCACACAATTGGCAAGTCAATTAGAGTGTCTATTTTGTTCACATCAGAGGTAATTCTAAAGCAATTGATTAGAGACAGCTTTTTTCAGCTTTATTTCACTATATCAGAATTCCAGTAAGTCAAATGTTTACATACACCAAAATAACTGTCTCTTTAAACAGTCTGGACGATTACAAAAATTTATGTAATGACATTTAGAAGCTTCTGATTGGCCAGATGTCTTACTTAGAAGTTAATTGGGAGTGCACCTGTGGCTGTAAAAGAGATGGTGCTTTTTTGCCCGTGACCCCATGGGAAAATCCAAGCACCTCATAAAAAATTTGTAGACCTCCACAAGTCTGATTTCTTCTAGGATGCAATTTTGAATCAGTTGAATTTACCATGAGCATCTTTTGTGTATGAATATAAAAATCTTGGGACCACACAGACACAGCATCTTTCAGGAATGAGGCAAAAATTAACTCCCAGGGATGAACAAACTTTGGTCTGCAAGGTTCGACTGAACCCTAAGATAACAACAGAGGAATTGGTAAAGAGGATGGAGGCATCAGGTACACATGGGGAAGTTCTGGTTGAGTGAACGCAGGTGTTGGATTACTTGACTGTTTGCAGTTATATCATCACTTCATTTTTGGATTGTCACCGGCTTAATACGAGCTCTTGCTGCCTGTTCCACACTTTGCCTGCTTAGCCTCTCGTGAGTAAGATTCCTCTTTCCTCTTTGATGGCATTTATGCCATGGTAGAATAGTAGTTTTAACTACTGTCTCTCACTAAACATTGGATTTCAGGTGGGTTTGTGGTTTACTGGCTAACGTGGTCTGTTACCTGGCTGCACCTGGAGTCATAATCCTCCTGGGATGTATGTATGAGTTATGCCATACTTGGCCTGGTAACAGCAGGTCTCTTGTCTGACATAGCACATACTGTCATATGTCCTGTACTCAGTATCTGAACTGCTATGCCTAAACACATATAAAAGGCTGTCTCCAGAGACTATAAACTCTGTATTGACCAGGGTAGCATATCGCCCTCATTATGTTCATCATTGCTCCTGCCAAAAACACAGTTATTCTGCAAAAACAACCATTGAGGGACAGAAGGAAAGCACTGCCATGCTGTGCCATGAATTCCAAAACTCATGAGGGTGGACAAGAGAGTCTTGTGGTTGACTGTCAAACACTGCTGAATGGTTGCGGAGGATGAGGACTGATGACAGTTTGGCTGATCTAGCAGCATGTAGCTTCTCAGTGACAGCCAAAAGGGCAGTCTCTGTGGAATGTGCTGGTTTGAAGCCAGACTGGTTAGGATCTTGGAGGTTGTTCTGTGAGACATAGACAGTTGATTGTAGACAGTGCATTCAATGATTTTAGAAAGAAAAGAGAGAAGTGATACTGGTAGTTGCTGATGTCTGAGGGATCCAGAGTGGGTTTCTTCAGGATGGGAATAACCCTTGCACTCTTGAATGCAGTTGGTACATGACCAGATGTTATGGAACCATTGATTATAGTAGTGAAGGGGAGGAGGTCTTGTGAGATGATCTGGAGCATTGTGGAAGGGATCCAATGGGCAGGTGGTAGGATTGCAGGACAAGATGACTTGCAGGATCTCTTCTGTTGCTAGATTAGAAAAATGTGCCAGTGAAAGAGAAGGGTGTGAGTGTGTATTGTAGGAGATGGGGTAGCAGGGAAAGTCTGGCAAATTTTTTCAATCTTCCCATCATAAAAAGTGGCAGAGTCTTAAGCAGTCAGGGAAGAGGGAGCAGTAGTAGCTGATGGGTTAAGTAGTGAAGAAAAGATGTTGTGGAGCTTGCAACAATCTTGTGCAGAAGTTTCCAGTTTTTCTTTGTAGAAGGCAGTCTTAGCAGAAGTCACTTCAGATGAGAATTTGGACAGG
The DNA here is from genome assembly GCF_027358585.1 of Pangasianodon hypophthalmus. NCBI lineage: Eukaryota > Metazoa > Chordata > Actinopteri > Siluriformes > Pangasiidae > Pangasianodon > Pangasianodon hypophthalmus. The sequence goes on along the minus strand of NC_069728.1, from coordinate 2,100,697 downwards.
AAAGCGTGGGAAGAGGCAAAATCTGTGTTGAGTTGTGATTTCTTCCACTTTCTCTCTGCTTTTCATAACTCTGATTGCTGTATAACACATCTGATGGCCAAGGAACAGGGCAAGAAATCTTCCTGGGTTTAGAAGATGGAGGGCAGAGGAGGTCCATGGATGAGGAAAGTGAGGAGAGGCTATAGCTAACTCCAATAGTAGGGAGGAAAAGGACTCAGGGTCTGGAACCGATGATAGGGTGCTGGAAGCTACAGAGGAAGGGGAGATATTTAGATAATTATAAATAGATAATCTATTTTTCATAGTGCAAGATTTTTGATGCGTAATAGGAGCATGAACAAGTGACAGGAATGTTCTGGTGGTATGTGGGGGGTGCATGCTTAGGACACATAGGAGAAGAAGGGGGTGTGTAGGTTTAGCCATCAGCTCATGCTCTGACAGCAACAGTGGCAACAGCAGCAAAGAACTTTTGTTGTAGTTGTAGACACATATTTTTTCAGATGAATTAATATATCATTCTATAAACCATTTTGGGCCTACCACTGAGGAAACATTAGGTGAAAATTCTGTGCTAGGTCATCTCCAAGCAAGCAGAAACTGCAATACACAAACAGTATTGCTTTTCATCAGTGACATGCAGGCAATGTGGCACACTGAAAAGCAAAACCTTCACTGCATTGCTCTTATGATACTTAGTCTTTTATTTATTCAGTCTTCTGCTACATTTGTTTTCAGGCAGAAATGTCCTGGGAATCCTATCTCATGTATGTGTATGGGCAGTAACAAACATTTTGATAGCATGGTCTGCTAATGTAACTTATAAATAAATGGGAGATGAGATGATGAAAAAGTTGCAAAAAGCAGCTGCTATTGTATCTGCTGTTATAGCATCACCTTTATCCATTAGCCTGGCAATGGAGAACTCTACCCAATTCAGCCCAATTTCCAAACCTGCAGTGATTACATATTTTCCAGCTAGGCCAATCATGCAGTTGATTAGGCTGTCCTTTGTTGCTGTGCGGGACGCACTGAGATCCTTTTGCGTTCACACTACAAATGTTATATGGTTATATGTGTCCCAGACCACCTCCAATTGTGGTTTGAGTGATTGGATCACAATGGGAGACAAATTAGCACTGTCCACTTACGATCAGATCACCCAGGACACGTGTTAATGCTAGGTGTGAATGAGGCCTTAGTGGCTCATTGTCACACTGAATGTTTAACCCATATTCATCAAGATGTTCAAAATGATTAACACGATAAAGGTGTTCATATGACTAAAATACTCAAGGCTCAGTGTAGGACCTAGTTATTTTACCAAATTACTTTGCTGTAGTGTAAGTATAAGGTGCATCAATTAAATTTTAGTTCCAGGTTGTAACACTGCAAAATGCAGAAAAGGTCAAGGGGGTGAAAAGCCCCTTCAAGATCAGTTAGCACTGATAAACCGTTCATTAAGTTTCTTGAATTTCTGTCTATTCTTGAAATCAGGTATGCTTATATGTAACAAATCTGATAAACATTGTGGTTTCCAGGCATTTATTTATAATAAAGGGATCTCTAAATACCACATATCTATTAATGCTCTAAAAGCATGTGAACTTCTATATGCAAGGCTGCATTTTTGTGTATAACAAGCCTGGACAAATTTTACTCATAATCAGTTAAACTAATGACAGAGCAACTTATCAACTTCATTAACTCTTAAAAGATAATGTCAAAATATAGGCTGTACATTTTTATGTATTCCTCATTTCAAGAGGCAGGTATTTGTCTGTAGGGTGTTGTTCTATTAATGAGAACTGCACTTCATTTGCACCTGCAAAGCATTTCGTTTCATTGATGCAGTCATTAGGATGAAACCCAGGGCAATTTTCTCATTCAAAGTAATCAAGTGCTACACGAAACAGACATAATGTTCATTCCTTGTTTTGCACAGGTGCCTGTGTTTGGAGCTTTTAAAATGTGTGTGGTATTTGTGGGAAGCACAAGAAGCTCCCAGAACTTCAAGCTCTTTACAAGTTAAAAAAGGAGATGTGGCAAAAACAGGCTTGATGAGTATGGATATGGTTTGTATAGCAATATTGCAATTAATTATGCCAGTAATGCAATGCATCACCTTTGAGGTTTGATGTGCAAACAAAAGTACATTAAAATCATTGAATGCAATTCCATTTTTTAATGATGGCTTTTTCTTCATTGCTTTGACAAGATCCAGAGTGGTTCTGGTTGGAATCATGAAACATGCCTCAATTTTCAACTACTTCTTTTAAGGCTAGCTGTTAATGGCATGAAATTCAAAATTCACAGCATTCCTCCTACAAATTGCACCTTGAAAAAAAATACATCTAAAGGCATTATTATCCTTAAGGAAATTTGTAGTAACAATCCAAATGTGGTGGCATGAAAGGGTGCATTGTTACAACAAGGCCGTGCAGAGACCCTTAAAAGGGCAGGTGCCCAAAGTTAAAAGGGGCACATGGATCAAGGCTTATAAACACCAACTATGGTATAATCTACTGAAGTATCGCAACTGATGATGTGGCAGGTGGGTGTGGTTTAATGAGTAAAATAACATGGCACATGTGTTGGTTATTTGTGTGTGCTTATTTACATGCTCTCTCTCTCTCTCTCTCTCTCTCTCTCGCGCGCTGAGCCGAGCCGAGCTGGTATGTGTGATGAACAAAGTCAAAGCCACTGTTTCCGAGCCTCAGTTTCCCTGTTTCATTTTTTCCCTTGTAAGACAGTGCTGTGGCACAAGAAAAATGTGCTCATGTGCAGTCCCTGAGTCTGCTGCGTGTTCTTGAGTTGTCAGCTGTCTTTTGTCACACATGATCAGACAGCACAGTGGGGGCTCAGCATTTAGAGCTCTGGTCTACTGATTGGAAGAATTGAATCCGGGTAATGCAAAGCTGTCTGTAACCTTCTTTGAACAAAGTTAACAGTATAAATATCCTATGTAAAAAGAAGATGAATATGATACAAAAATAGTGTTATATTTATGCTGGAATTATGAAAAGGATAGGACAATAGTATGATATTTTCAGACGACAGATCTCATTCTTAGCAGAGGTGAGATTTTATCGTTTTCAACACCACACCCATGAAACTGTGGGCACCGATGACATCAGAACTCTGCCATAGAACTTGCTTTCGCACACCTACTCAGATATACTGTCTAAAACCCACTCCCAGATGTTTATTGTGTTGTATTGTGACATGGTTCTCTCATGACATGAGAGAATACTCAGTTGTCTTTGAAACCAAATACAAACAATGACAACATAAAAGCTGATGTGCTAGGAGCTTTAAGAATACACGTCACCAGCGATTGCAGCTTTGCTCTGTCATGATTGTAATGATATGATCTATGAGTATAGGAAGAAGCTGACCCTACAGTGCTATTCGTTTCCAGATTAAGATGTATACGGTTCCAAGTCTGAGATTACCTCGTCACGTCATCTAGCACAGATATTCCTGTCTAAGCTGTCTTAGTGTTCCAGAAATGTTACATCCATCCTATTAAATTAACCTTGGTTTAAATTAATGAGCATGTGATATGATGACGGAGAAAGTGTAGGTCAAGAGAAAAATCAGTAGTGTTAAAAGGATGTCCATCATAATTAAAAAAATAGGATTGTTTAAAAAAAATAGGATCAGGATCATGATTCACTTGTGTTTTTAAGGGGTCAGTTTCACTTTTAAGACATATTTGGCTGAGTTGTGATAAGACTCAGACTGTTAGTGTATGATCTTCTCCCAGTGTACATTCCCAAACATCAGAAATAAGCTAAAGTCATTCATTTTGCTGAATTTCTTCCAGTATGTTTTATTCGGCCATTACTCGCTTCCTTCGGTTATGTTTCAACTTGGCTCTATAGTCTAATCCCAGCATTTAAATCCTCTTAGGAACCTTGAGCTATTTCAGTGAATAGTACAGTGTTGTCCAATGAGCCTCATTATAAGAAAGCCCTCCTCAAGCAGCCTAAAACACATCAAAGCAGAGGCTGACCACATAGCAGCCCGACTAATGTCAAGCGAAGAGAAAGGTAAGAGGACACTTATTTGTTCTATTGTTCTGTTTTTTTAGGACTGTGGTTGTCAGAGATGGTCCTGTGAAGCCAGGCGATCTGTTTTTTTTTTCTTTTTTTGTTTTTTTGTTACAGTGGTGGAAAACCTCTTACATAAATTGATGGTAGAGATGGTAAGATGGTAAAGAACATTTATATGTTTAAATCATTTTAGATACAACCTTGTAATTCCAAGGTCTTGATATTATTATTTTTTTCAACAAGGCTTGTTGTAATTTACACAGGCCCATGGCTGGTGTACCTAAATGCTTTAGGATTAAGGTTTGTGCTCAATCCCAGTGAACCTCAGGAGCAGGTAGTTATTGATTCTAGTGTTCTACTTAAACTGAGCAGACCTGGTTGACCAGCAGTCTAAAGATATTCTAAGAAATATGCCAAACCGGCAGCTTGAACGACATGAATTTTTATAATTTGATACATATTTATAAGGAAGACAGCATAACTTTAACTTTATCTGATGACACATAAATCCACCATCATGGATTCAGAATTGTTGCTTTATTTTCAAATAAGAGTAATATGGTAAGTGAATTGGCGATATCTTAAAGAAGCCTGCATATGTTACGTATCATTCTAGAGGATCAGAAAAATTGGATTCACTAAGTCCTTGCAAAAACAAACACACAACAGGTGTCTAGTTAGAGTGAGGACTGAAATTAACAAAGCTCTGTTCTCCTGACGTCAGGTCTGGATTTGGATTTGGATGTGGTGGAAGGCCCTACATGACATCAGTGTAGATGTTACACTGGTGCCTCACACACAAAACTGTAGGGATCAGCTGAAGCTCTATACACAGCTTTCATCATCAACCTAACAGAATGGAAATTGCTATACCAATGTATAGTGGATGGAATTGTAATAATGTGAATAACATAATGTATATTAATTGCTCTTACAATTGCCAACCATTTTGTGGACTAAATAAAAAAAAAAGTAAATAATTAAAAAAAACTAATACATGCTAAGAGCCAACCAAGCTGATAAATTGGATAAAGGAATAATCCTCTAACCTCATCGACTTAATTTCCCCTGAGAGAAGCACTCACTTTGTAGAGTAAAGATGCTAAACTCCACTTTAGTCAATCACAAAAAGTTATTTAATGTTCTGAAGCTATGTGTAGATATACAGTTAATAAATCTTTAACAAACCCCTACTTCCGAACACAGAGTAATCCCAGGGAAAATAACCAGTGTCTTTGTTTTTTTCTATTGGCATCCCAAGGTCAGAATGCTCATGCATTTTTTTCTGCTCAGTAGCATCTCACAAAATATCACATTTTGTTTCTGTGTCCATATAGACAACATGTCTGACAGAGGATTAGTTGACGAGGAGGTGGCTGTGACTCACACAGGTAAATGAGATAAATATAAAATGTAACTTTCTCTTCTGTAAGACATTCTGGATAAGGACGTATGCCAAATGCCGAAAAATGTGAGCACATTTTGGGAGCTCGTCATGAGTTACTGATAAGTTGCTTCAACATACTATACAGACAGATTAACCAGCAGAAGAGAGCAGAACCACCATCACGGGTATATGTTCGTTTATTTTAACCTATGCTTTGGTGCTCAAGTGAGATCAATATTAAATATATTAGTTATAAAGTGACTGCTGAGCTATCCTAGAATTAATACCAATAGTATTATTTAAAAAGACAGTGCCATCCAACCTACATGGAAGGTGTAGGAATGTAACCGAATATGAATACATTATTCGGATTTAACAGATAATGTGTTCCAAACAGATAAATACAGATACATATACAAGGCCCTCTATAGGCATTTTTTTCTTTTTTTTTTTTGAAAGCTTGCCAGAAAGGTTCACAAAGCACATGGGAACTGGGATCCTGCAGGACAAAACAAAAAAAAGCAAACTAGAGTTTTTACTTTCTTGCAGGTGAGAGCATATGAAGCTTGCATGAGAAAGATAGATGCATTTATAATATTCTTAGCAACTGCCTGGTCAGGATCTTGGTGGTTTAGACCTGGCTACTAATGTTTATATTTTGGCGAATAGATCCACCAAAATTCCAGAGCATAGAAGATATTGTAGGAAAGCACAAACAAACACAACTGTGCAAGTGAGATTAAGAACACATGCTTGCAAAATGGCCAGCTGAATTCGAATAGTGCTGGCATTTCTCCCTTTGTGTTATAAACTGTTTTCCAGTGTTTTTGGGGACATTTTGTTATTTTGTGGTCATATTTCATAAAAAAAAAAAAAAAAAAAAACTTTCAGGTTTAAGCCACATTCACTTTGGCTTTAAATTTGAATGATTTGAAAATCAATTACATGACAAGATTAAAAGGGTTTTAATTAAATTTAAATGTTTAATTTAAATTGTTAACAAGGGACATATGACATATGATTCTCACTAAAGTAATCTGACACATGGTTGGAAGACACTTGACTAAGTTTATTTATTACCCAAATTTCCCAATTGCCACCAGGACCAAAGGGAGTAATTAATGACTGGCGGAAGTTTAAACTGGAGAGTATGGATCAGGAGTCCTTGCCTCCCAACAAGAGGGAGCTGCTGAAACAGATGTCATCCCCGCACAATTTCAAGGATGAGTCCCTGGGTAACTCAAGTCACAAGGTAGGTCTTTCTTTCGCTGGCACTCTGTACACTCTCTTATAGCAACAAAATATAATATACTGTTTAAGTACTATAAAGTAAGATTAAAAAAACTTCTTATTTTCATGGTTGCTTGCATAAATGTAAAACAAAACAAAACAAAATAAACTAGGTACACTATATGGCCAAAGGTTTGTGGACACCTGACCGTCACACCCATATGTGCTTGTTGAACATCTCATTCCAGATTTATTCCCCCTTTACTGTTATAATAAGCTCCACTCTTCTAGGAAGCTTTCCACTAGATTTTGGAGCGTGGCTGTGGGGATTTGTGATCATTCAGCTACAAGAGCATTAGTGAGATCAGACACTGATGTTGGTGAGGAGGTCTGGGGTTCAGTCGGTGTTCCAGTTCATCCCAAAGGTGTTCAGTGGGGTTGAGGTCAGGGCTCTGTGCAGGACACTCGAGTTCTTCCACTCCAACCTTCACACACCATGTCTTCATGGAGCTCGCTTTGTGCACAGGGGCATCGCCATGCTGGAGCAGGTTTCAGCCTCTTAGTTCCAGTGAAGGGAAACTGTAAAGCTACAGCATACAAAGGTACAATTCTATACAACTGTATGCTTCCAACTTTGTGGCAACAGTTTGGGGAAGAAGCACATATGGGTGTGATGGTCAGGTGATCACAAACCTTTGGCCATGTAGTGTACTTAAGCGTTGTATTGATCTTATATATTTCTGATCATCTCAACCTGGCCCTCTCCCAACCTCTTCTGGTCACCCTTATCATTTCAGATGAGCATCCAGGAGTATGAGCTGCTTAAGGAGGATGATGAGCAGTGTCTACGCAAGTACCGCAAGCAATGCATGCAGGAGATGCATGAGCGCCTCAGCTTTGGACCCAGGTTCAGTGGAGTGCATGAACTAGACAGCGGTGAGGAATTTCTTGAGGTAATTGAGAAGGAGCACCAATTCACTGTAGTGGTGGTGCATGTCTATAAACCCGGTGTCAAGGGCTGTGAGGTGCTGGACAGGTGCCTGGACTGCCTAGCTGCTGAGTATCCCAGCGTCAAGTTCTGCCGCATCAACACAGCTGTCTCTGGTGCAGGCGAACACTTCTCTGACAGCGTTCTACCAGCTGTGCTTGTTTACAAGGCTGGAGAGATGCTGGGAAACTTCTTAGCTATCACACAGCACTTCAATGATGAGTTCTTTGCCACAGACGTGGAGGCCTTCCTCACTGAATATGGACTGCTGCCAGAAAAAGAATTCTGGCCATGTGGCGATGAGGCAGATGTAGAGTGAGCGAGAATGTGGAAGAAGGGAAGGGATCATGCTGGAAGATAGTTTCATTTCATTATTCTGCAGGTTAATATGTGACAAGCAATAGTACAATCTAAAAATGGCTGGGTTAAACATAGCCCAAAATTGTTGGTTCTTATTTACCAGATTGCTGGGTCAGTTATTATTATTGGAATTATTAAAATTTTTCAGTACTGCTTTTACTTTAAAAATACAGGAAATAGAAGCGTTATAGTTAGCATCCTCAGCCCAACTTCCCCTTTGGCATCTGTATGATGACAATTTCAAGTGTATCATTATGATAATTTTAATTGGCCTTTTAGTAACTACATAAATCTGACACTAATAGCTACATTTTCCAGACATAAAGAAAAAAAGAAAAGAAAACCCCAGTATCTATGAATCAGATAGAAATCACGTTTCAATATAAATTAGAATCATCTCAGAAATCCAGTCCCATTAGCTCATATTAGCCAGATTTAATACATCTTACAAATCCTCTCATAAATCCTGTCAGGTCAGCTTATATTATCAAGTGGCTATCACATGGGACTCACTGTGAACATTATTTCATATGTAATCACTGAACAGTTTTACTGTTACTGGTGTTCAAATTTTAAAAAATCCATTGCCATGATAATGGCTGATTATCACTCCTACACTAACAGTTTGAGCACAGGGTATATCTAATCCTAATGATCTGGGCTCATCAGAGTGCGCGTCTCTTTCACCACACAGCCACATCATTATGCTGTAAGACTCTGCGACTGTTATTGACTCTAATCTTCTTACTGGATTCAGATCTAAGCTCTGTTTTAATTAACTTAAGCTGCTTTATCATTTAGCACTAGATTTTACTAGATTTGCTGTGCTATAACAGACATGAATGAAAAATGTAAATGTTTATCAATCTTCTAACCAGATGTTAATTTAATTAGGTAATGTATATTAATAAAATAGGACTAGGGTGGTGCCCTGTTAAATGCTGGATGAAATGTAGAAGAAGAACCCAACTGACAGCCAAAAATTACAATAAATGAATACTTAACACCCAGGTGACATGTAATTATTACAATTAGTTTGTGAATTAGTTTATGGATTAGTTGTATTCATTAAATAAAATTATTAAAGAAACTGTGATTTCTATGGTTGCAGCTACTGCAGTAGATGATGTAGCATAGCTGAATGGAAGAATGTGGTAGCCTACGTAATGAAGACGCAGTCAGTTGCTTCCACTAGACCATCAAAATAAATGAATGGCAATGAAATAAACAGGCTTTACGAATTTAAACATTTAGACCTACGTAATGCACACATAGACTTCCACTTTTGCCTAGAGGCCTATTTTATGATCAAGGTATATTTACTTCAGTCAAGTAAACTTTTTTCACCACTGGACCATAATCCAGAAACAAACAGTGTTGGCATGCAACTTCACCATAACTTCTGGGAAAGCTCAGCTAAACATTTCCTTTTTCAGCCTTAATCCTTTGAACTTAACATAACCGATTGTTAAATAATTTCCTTAACCTTAATAGTTACCTTAATAGTCTCAATTTGTCTGTTTTCTCTCTGGGCTGGGCAGGTGTGCACACATCCTCCAAAGACCTGAAGGTCTGAAAGATTTTTTTAATCCAGTGAGCTCTGTGTATGTGTCACACCTTAACAGAGTCTTGCAGTGTTTCCTGCCACAGGGCCGCCTGCGTGAGAGCGTGTAGCCTAAAAATCCCTGTGCTTGTCTGGACGCCTTTCTTCAGGCATGTCATCACGGGTCCACGCATGCACTCACATTCAACACGCACGACACAAAATAAAACTCAGACACAAATGTCACTGAAGGGCATTGCAGAGACAGTGTTGACCCCATGTTAACTTTTTTGATTAAGCCATATTCTGGTGTGTCCCAAATTAAACAAACCAACAACAAACATTAAATTAAAGATTTATTCTGATATTCATGTGTAAAAATGTATTATATAGTCTGTTGTTTATGGAGCCTGTTTACTGCTGTGCTATCAAATTGTAGTGTGTTATTTTTATATCTGAAATAATTACAGATTTAATCATTTGTTCATCAATCAATGTTGATTAATTAATCTTAATGTAATATTTTACTAATCTTGACTATGCAGGATTATAATTCTTGCATGTTTACTTTCATGAATATGCAAGTTGGGGCCTTTCACCAGAAAATTGCAAAATAGGGACAGAGCAATGTGGTCAATGCAAACAGATTAATTTAGCACTCACAATGTGACTTACTAAACCGGAGAGTCAATTTTGGAACAGTGATTGCCTGCACAGGTTAGTACATCCCGAGATCGTGTATTAAATTTGCAGATGTCCATCAAAATTACACATACCCACACACTTTTGCACACACTCTAGGAAGCTTCCATATCTAGTGCTGTCACATGAGGATGTACCGGTGTTTTTTTTTTTTCTCAGTGTGTTACCATAGTACAAGGACCGGGAGGAAGTGTGTGAGAGAGAGAAAGAATACAGAGAGAATACATCAGTATAAGTGACTGCAATAAAATATGAAACAAATGACTCAACAAAAAATTCCACATCATTCTGCAAAATTCTCCGTAAGCAGTAGCCACTAGAGCAGATTCAGCTGATTCACTCTACAGGATAAATACACAGGGGTCATTACAGTGTCATTTGGGCCAAGAAACCTTCCCAAAAATGTAAAAAATTCTATTATTTATGATTGGAACAGAAGGAAGACATGGTTAAGTAACAAGCCTAATCATTTTTAGTTTCATATATGATCAAAGACAAATGTATAACCTGTTATAGGACATTTTTGTAGCTATTGCAAAGTATGTTATTTTGTAGTAATTACATTTCTACAACACATTTGCAGTAAAAAAAAAATGCAAAGGTTTTTCTATTTGCCACTCCTGTTTCTGCAACTTAACACAAACATGCATAGTTTTTTATAATCCTAATTTATATCACTGTACTGTCCCTAACTGGGGGTTGGAAGCATGTGTGAGGTAAATGAAATGTCACAGGGTTTGCTAACTTTTCAAAAGATTCATTCAAGTCACTTCAAATTTACAGGCGCTATATAACTCCACACGCAGAGATAGACATTTACATTTTGCGCTGTAACAGGGAACATTAAAGGACATGTTCATGGAAATGACGTTAAGGTCCTGGGTAGTGTTGGAAAAAATATTTTGTGTCTTCGTAGGCCAAGACCGTGGCAATACCAAGACAAGATTTCCAATTTCCTGTGTAGTGACCTTGACCATTTGCTTGACCACATTTTCTGGAATCATCTATATCTGAGATCACTCCATGTATGTACCTGGATTTGACCCTGTCTATATTTATTGTATGACTGTAATGAACCACCTGTCTGAGTCTCCTATGTAAGTCTTTGCCTTAAAATATGGATCCAGCAGGTTTGTGATCTTCACTCTGCAATCGCCTCCCAAGATCAGTTGCTGGGTAGCTCTGCTCAACGACTACAGTAGATTTCCACGGCAATGAAGGAAATCATCCGGGTCTGTAGAGGAGAACCTAGAGCATAGCCACCCCAACATCTGGGATCTCACATGAGTAACCCGTTCTCTTCCGCTCCCCCAGAAGTTGTTCATCACCATACACCTACTGTCTTACCTGACAAACGGTTCTCCTGGAAAGTGTTTGCTAGTGCACCCACTGCTGTCTCTAGGGAAGTAGATAAAATCTGTCAGGTTCTCATTTTAATAACCAGAAGAGCGCTAACCTAGGCTACCATTATATTTGACCACATGGTCAATGCTACAGCACCATTATGTTTGGCTTGAGGGAGCAAAGTATTCCTCCATTCCTCATCCTTGCTGACCACAGAAATCATGAGTATATCAAGTCCGCAAAATGATCAAAAACCTGTCAAGCCAGAGGGGACCTCTTTTTTACACATTGTAATTTTACCTTGACATATAGACCTGGGTCATAAAATTAAAGTTGATGCATTGTCACATATCTATGAAAAACTTCAAGTCAAATAATCTCCTGAGATTTTCCTCTCTGAGTCATTTATTGCAGCACCTGTAACCTGGGCAATAATAGAAGATATCCAAAGGGCTCAATAAGAAGACCCAGTTCTTCCTGAATGTTCCCCTGGAAAGACCCATGTACCCCAATCTATGAGGGAGAATGTACTACACCGGATATACAGTATACTGTATGCCACTCAGCTCTAGACACTCAATTCAATTCAATTCAATTTTATTTGTATGGTGCTTTTAACAGTGGACATTATCACAAAGCAGCTTTACAGAAATAAATAAATTCAGAATATAAATTTTAAATTTATGAATTTATCCCTAATGAGCGAGCCTGAGGCGACGGTGGTGAGGAAAAACTCCCTGAGACAATATGAGGAAGTAACCTTGAGAGGAACCAGACTCAAAAGGGAACCCATCCTCATCTGGGTGACACCGGATAGTGCGATTATAAATAATTATAAATAATTCCCTTCTATAACTGTATATTGTTTGGTCAGAAAGTGCAACTGTGTAACCACGAAAATTCATTATAGTTTTCACGTGAAGTCTATTTTGTTTAACTTATCCACTGTTCATTAATGGAAACTTGAGTGCAAAACTGTTTGTGGCAATTGCAGTTTTACACCTAAGCCATTGTAGGAAAATTGTTCATATCAATTGAAGTTCAAAGCCATCTACATGGTTTCTAAGTGGTACCATCCACAGTAATCTCATGTAACTTTAGGCTGCCCATGTGGGGCCATCCTCAGCAGCTGCAAGTGATTTCCAAGTGATGAGAACTCCAACCAGAAGTAGGGCATCAGGATGGGTCAGGCAGGTCCGGACAGCAGAAGGGGTCAGGATCACTGGCATCTCAGAAATAGCATGTGTAGCTCGACAGAGAGAGAGAGAGAGAGAGAGAGAGAGAGAGAGGAAGAGAGGGGTGGAGGAGGGAGAGAGAGCGAGACAGAGAGAGAGATTGTTAGGTATGCTAATTGTCACGTGATGGTTAAAAAATATGTACATTGTGTGCAGAGTGCAAGCAGGGACTCCAGCAAGCCTAGATGTTCCAGCATAACTAAAAGGGAGATCCAGAAGGTAACACAGACATGAGGGCTCCCTGGGACATAAAGTTACCAGCTACTCCACTGTCAACAAACCTGAGTGAACACGTGAAAGTGGGGCATCTAAAGCTGTAGCTAAACATGCATTTGAATGACAGAATGGATTGGACTATCAGCTTTATACAAGCAGGGTCATAGTCTTTCCTGAGAAAGCTGTGGTCCTTTAATATGTGGGTGTTCTACCAGTCAGTTGTAGCCAGTGCACTTTTCTATGCTGTTGAGTGCTGACAACTGTCAGGAGGCAGTTGAGGATGCAAACGCAGGTACTCAGTGATTTTATTAATCGTGGGAAACAAGACAAAGTTGTAATCCAATAATGTAGTCAAACAAAATGCAAGGGTCAGGAGATGAGCAAACAACGTAAACTAGGGCAGGCAAGAGCAAAACGTCGATCACGTTGAAACTAGGTCAGACCAGAAAGATGATCACTATAACAAAAGGCTTTGTAATGACTGGCACAAAAAGACACAGAGCCTGTGAGAACTGAGGGTCCTTTTAAACTGTGCATGTGGTACTGAAAGTGATTGAGTCGAGGTGTGTGTATTCAGTAATCTGGTGAATGTGAATGGGAGAGTGTTTGGGAGTTGTAGTTCTCAGCAGCCATGTCTGTAGGCCATGCTAAGTTCTGGGAAGTGTAGTTTGATGCCAATTCTGGTGTCAACATGACAGCAACCTGGCATCAGTGCAAAGCCTGCAAAAAAGCTCAACAAACTGATTAAGAAGGCCAGCTCTGTTATAGGAGTCTCGCTGGATCCACTCAGCAAACTGCCATTACAGACAATAATTCACACTACATCACACACTGGCAAAACAGTGATGCACCTTCAGTAACAGACTGATACACCTGCACTTTACTAAGGAGAGCCAGATTGCCTCCTGTTGTGGCAGATTATCCAAGGAGAACGTGGATTTCTCCAAACAGTCACATTTACACTGATTAGCCTTCTGTAATGGGCTTTTCATGGTGCCAGGTACATTTGAATTTTTTTTTCATTTGATCTTTTTCTAAACTTCTTTGTAGCAATAAATATTTTGGATGATTAATAATATAGGAATATTATGTCAGAAAATGATATGCTAGTGGCCAGTTAACATTGTGCACAAAATTACAGTGATGGGGAAAAGAAAGGACACCCTCCTTCGATTCTGTGTTTTTATTGATCAGGGCCTAAATAACAATTGTGTGGTCTTCACCAACTTCTATTAACAAATACATAACCTCAGATGACAAGAAAAAACACAACAGATTTTAATATGTAGTCATTTTTTCCCAAAAAGTAAACCAACATTCAGAAACCAGTTGGGAAAAAATAAGTACACCTTTACTACCTCCACAATCAATAAGAGCGTAATTAGCAGCCGGGTGTTACTAATGAAATTCACAAGATAAGTTAATCATTAAGAAGTGTGACTCTATAGAAGCAACACTTTTGGCAGTTTAGTGTTCTGGAGCACTCAGGTGTGTGTCTACATCATGTCTAGAAGAAAGGACATCAGCCATGACCTCAGAGAAGCAACTCTTGCTGCTTCTCAATCCGAGAAGGGTTATAAGGCCATCTCCAAACAATTTGAAATTCACCATTCTATGGTGAGAAGGATTGTTTACAGATGGAAAGCCTTCAAGACAGTTGTCAATCTCCCCAGGAGTGGGCATCCCAGCAAATTCAGTCCAAGGTTAGACAGGTTAATGTTCAGAGATATAAAGAAAAACCCAAGAGCTACATCCTGTGACCTACAGGCCTCTATATTAAATGTTATTATTATGTGTGTATTACTAAATGTTAGTAAATGTTTATGTTCTTGACAGCACAAGCAGAAACAGACTGAACAAGTGTAGCTTTCATGGAAGGATGGTTAGGAAAAAGGCCCTTCTCTCCAAAAAGGATATGGAGCACAACTTAGGTTTGTAAAATTGCATCTGAACAAACCACAAAAGTTCTGGAACAATATCCTTTGGACTGATGAAACCAATGTGGAGGTCGTCAAGCACAACACCATGTTTGGCAAAAACCAAACACAGCGTATCACGATAAACACCTCATACCAACTGTTCAGCATGGTCGTGAAGGGGTCATGATTTGGGCCTGTTTTGCAGCCATGGGATCTGGGAAACTTGCAGTCATTGAGACGTTCAACTCCACTTTATACCAGAATATTCTTGAGACAAATGTGAGGCCATCTGTCCAGCAGCTTAAGCTGGGTCATGCAACAGGACAATGATCCCAAGCACACCAACAAATTGACATCTGAATGGCTAAAGAAGAAAAAAATGAAGGTTTTGGAATGGCCAAGTCAAACTCCAGACCTCAACCCCACTGAGATGCTGTGGAGGGATCTTAAGAGAGATGTGCATAAATGAATGTCCTCAAACATCAGTGAAC
Organism: Pangasianodon hypophthalmus; assembly: GCF_027358585.1. Classification (NCBI taxonomy): domain Eukaryota; kingdom Metazoa; phylum Chordata; class Actinopteri; order Siluriformes; family Pangasiidae; genus Pangasianodon; species Pangasianodon hypophthalmus. The sequence continues at coordinate 2,085,227 of NC_069728.1, read as the reverse complement.
TGAAGCAATGTTGTAAAGAGGAGTGGGCCAGTTTCTCCAAAATGATGTGAGAGACTGATAAACTCCAACAAAATAATTTACTTCAATTTATTTTTGCTAAAGGCTGTTCTACATGTTACTGAATTGTAGGGTTGGGAGGGTTACTTTAAAAATGTATTCCGTTACAGTTACAAATTACTTCATAAAAGATTTAATCAGTAAGGTAATCCAAGTATCACAATATGAAAGTAATGTAATCTGATTACTTTTGGATTACTACAAGATCACATATGTAAATAAAGTCAAGAGAAAAGCAATATGAACAACATCAGCAACATCACAAATGCATTTCAGAGTTTCAACTGAAGTCATGATGGAAATGAGAAGTGACAGTGGAGCACATATCTGCAAGGGCAGTGATCAACTGAAAATGTGAAGATTGAAAATATTATTAATTTTCATAATTTTTCAACATGAACTTAGACGCTGTTATACAGTATGTCCTCACTAAACATGGTATTATTTGTTTAAAAATTTGATTCAGCAAAAAATCCAGTTCTTTTTTACTTGTATTTCTATGCATTCAAATTTCATTAACTAATGTTAACAAGTACAAGAACACAATGTCATTACCAGCACATACAATATTAAAAAAGTCTATGCCATCTACATGGACATTAAACTATTTCAGAATACATGTTGATCAGTCCATGATCATTCTTCATTGCACTGATTGACCTTGGGGGGTTGGCAGGAGTTCCCCTTACGGACTTTGACAGTAGGCATCGGAGTACTGGGAACGGATGGAGTGGGGTGATTGTGGGGGGAGTCGTGTTCATTTCTACCTAAATACAGGACGTTCCCAGCTAATTCATCACAGCTGAAAACCTTACCTACAACTGTGATCAAACCTGGTTTGTTTGCTACTCATTACTCATCCTTGGTTCAGTGTTGGTTTAATATCAAAGTTTGTGAGGTCTTATGTTTTTGACTCAGGGCCACCAAGGCAAATACAGTATATACTAAATGATACAGACATGCACTCTTCAGACAGTGACAGCACGCAAGCTTTGATATGTTCTACCTAGCCAGTTGCATGACAGAGAGAGGCGAGGTTACAGTTATGTCTTTATTCAGACAGTCTACTGCCTGAGGCACCAATACATGCCTTAATTACCGTCTCCTTTATATGCTCCACCCTTCATTTAAAAAAATTCCATATTTATTACTCATTGACATCCTCCCTTACATGTGTTATGACTGGTTTAGAAGATAGAAGGGGATAGAGAGAGAAAGAGAGAAATTGGGAAATATGAATAAAGACAGAGAAGCTGAAACTGCATAGAAAATGTTGATGATATAAAACCAAGAAATATCCCTATGCAGGGTATCAAAGTAGGTTTGAGGATGAAAAAAAATCCTAAAGAAAGATCGTGCCAAAAAATTCACAAATTGCCAAACAGAAATTCACATATTTGTGTGATTGTTGTGTTTTCATGCACCAGTGCTTTTCCACTACTATATGTAACATGAATGCACAAATACACCGTACATCTGTCATGAGAGAAAGGCTGAGATGGATGCAGTCAGTTATTTTCCTTTAATGAGAGAGGTTCAGACAAATCCAAAACGGTAGGCAGGTTCAAGGTCACAAAACAGGCTTAAGTCAGGCAATCAGCAAACAGGACAAACTAGGCAGAGACTAATTACAGTAATCAGGAAACTAGGCAAGGTCAAACCAGATCAGCAAACACAGATAAAGAGGCTTGGTACCGCCAGGTGCACTAAACAAACTGAGCACATACTTCACAAAGTTTTGGTGAATGAAAGTCTCTTTTAAGGAGTCTGTGTGTTTATGAAAGAGTGAGAACAGGTGTGCTTCAGAAGTCCAATGACTGTGAACTTCAGGGTGCGTGAGCTCTGGGGAGTGTAGTCTGGGGTGGCCATGTTTGTAGGCTAGTGTGTGTGTTGGAAAAAAGAGTTCGCTGACTGGGTTGACCTGACAACATCCTTTAGGAATTCCCACCACTTTCCCAACCCTTTGCTGATAGGAATTGATTAGCTAATAAGTATGGAATACTGTTTTTTTGTCAAAATGATGTAAATATGATATAAATAATACAATGTAAATGCAGTAATATAAAATAAATAATACTGAATACTCATTATTATAAAATTCTTTTTTTTAATTTTATAGTACCAGTTTTTAGGGTTTTTTCCTCAAAAAGGCTTTTATTTCATAAAGCTATACTTATTTCCTTCTACTGTAATCTGTCAACACCGATGAGGTGGGGTCAGAGAAGATGATTGGCTGTTCACACATTCAGGCCAAAGCAACAGCACACCAAATACAATTTAAAAAAAAAAAAAAAAGGCTCACAGACTGTCGCAACAGCAGCATGTTACTGTAGAAGTTTTCCACAGTTAGCCTTAAACGAATGACAACTTCATCATAAATGGTTGGTGATAATATTAGATAGGAGGCTAAAATCTAATATCTGTCAAATTCTTAACTACTGGTGTTGAGCAATGCATTATATCACAAGGTCTCACTGATAGCATCATAATACTACTGGGGCAAAGTATCACTCGCACACACAAATGCAGATAGGGAGCTGCATTCATGATTTATAATTTTTTTTTTTAAATTTCAAGTTCCTAATGCTCAACTGGGTTCTTGTTGTTTCCTCTGAACACAACAAACAGAAAAATTGTATACCTTTTGTTCAAACCAAAAAAAAAGCACTAAACTCAACGTTTCTATCATGTGTCATTTTTGTGTAATTTGTACTTTGATTGAAAAATGTGTGCTCAGTCTCTCAACTTTCAGTTTCTTCTCCAAATGGGCTATGGGGGAAAAAGGACGATAGAGTAAATAATCCAATCAGGTTCATTACGCCCATTTGCCAGCAGGTCGTCTTGTGCTAGGATTAACCAGTTTCCGAATAAGTTCAGCCCTATTTGTGTTGACTGACATATTACAGCAAAATGAAATAAAAGTGTCATTATGAAATAAACAGCGCCTCTAGAAAAAAGCCATTTTGAAATGAAAACCTGTTATTATGAAATAAAAACTGAAACTGAAATGTAGCAGAGTTACTGTGCCATATTTATGTATTTATTTAATTTAGATTAAAATGGCTTTTCATAAACAAGAACCTCAGTGTAGCTAGCTAGCTTTAGTAATGTAGCATTAACCTTAATTGCACTGGCCATGCGACTCATTCATATCCCCTCCAAAGTGATTCTGCTGCTGTAGTATTTATTTCCATGTATGAGTCATAATGTGGGGTTTTCCCAGTTTTCAAACTTAGCATTTAGATTGGGAAATCATGGAATTTTATTAGAAAAATGACTAATCTAAGAGACAAATAGGCATGTTTGTATATCTGTATGTCCTTAGGAGTCCATTCTGTAGGTTTTGCCTTGGCAGGATACATTTTACTGCAGTCTGGACATTCATAATAGTCCTTTGTGGTGTTGTGGATGGGGTCTTCTTTCTTTGGCTCTATATCTGAAGCCTGTTAGAGATTTTCTTCACTATAAGCTGTATAGCTAGCTATAAATCCTGCATCATCATTATCTCCCCTTGATTATCATGCCCGTTGTCTTGCTGAGAACACAAGACACCTTTCTGAATTATTCTAGTTTGCTGGCCAGTCTGCTCAGAATTTTGCTTCATTGTTTGCATCATTGCATCCTGTTTTCGAATGTATTACAAGTTTTGGATTAGTCTGCCTGCCTCTCTAATAAACACTTTAACTGCATTTGCATCTGTCTCACCTCTCTGTTTATGACAGGTTAGATTTATGTACTAGGTTAGATTTACAATTATTTTGCAATTGCTCAAAAAAAAGGAAAGGTTTTGTACAAATGTGTACTTGAAACAATAGAACACTTAAGCTTGGGGAAATCAAAGCATGTTGACCAGAAGAGGACCATGAGGCTGCTTAATAGTTTTATTCCATTTCCTTCACATATGTCTAGCAAGACTGAGGTTGAATTTATGCAGTCGTACAATATTGTAGCAGGGTCATACTAATGGTGGGTGCATGGCTTTTGAACTCAATTTGTATATGAGTCTGAGGAACTGTAAACTGATTGCATTTTGAATTTTTTTTTTTAAACAAGAACTTGTTTCAAAACTTCTTGTTTTGGGTTTGCTTTAAGGGCTGCTACGAAATGTTGTGCAATATCAAGTCTTCTTAAAGTTTTCTTAGTTCACCCTCTTCATGTTTCTTAGTCAATTGTATGTGCTGTGTGTGTGCGTGCGTGCGTGAGTGCGTGCCTGCGCCTGCCTGTGCGTGCGCCTGCCTGTGTGCATGTGGTGTGCGCGTGTGCAGCGGTGTTAAGTATACTTGTGTTTAGCGAGGCATTGTATCCAGTGGTCACTGGTGGTTTTTAAAACAGGAAAAACACAGGTGTCTGTTACTCAAGTATATATCTGTGTGTTCTGTTTCATCTGATCATGTTGCGAAAGGAGGCAGGTTAACAAAAGCAGCGGTTAGACTAAAGATGTCTAAAAGCTTGCTAGCTAAGTGTGATTTGATCAAGTTGTTGGATAGTTACATGGCATAGCAAAACAGACTTAAGTTTGTAATCATACAGGCTACAATGGGCAGAGGTTCACTGAAACTGGACAGTTCAAGATAAAGACCAGGTTACTTTTTTCCAATCTTCTACTGTCCAGTTTGGGTGAATCTGTGCCCATTGTATCCTCGGATTCCTGTTCTTGGCTGACAGGAGTGAAACCCAATGTGTTCTTCTGCTGTTCAGCCTCGAGGTTTGGCAAGCTGTGCTTTCTGCTATGCTTTTCTGCTCACCATGGTTGTAAAGAGTGGCTATTTGGATTTATCATAGCCTTCCTGTCAACTTGAACCATTCTGTCCATTTTCCCCTAACCTCTATTATCACCAAGAAATTTCTGCCCACAGAATTGGATGTTTTTTGTTTGTCCACAGCATTCTGTGTATCTAGAGACCTGTGTATCGCAGTTCCTGAAATACTCAACAACCATGCCACAAAGTCACTGACATCACATTTTCCCCCATTCTGATGTTTGCTGTGAACATTAACTGAAGCTCTTGAGCTGTATCTGCATGATTTTATGTGCTCTGCTGCCACATGATTGGCTGATTGGATAATTGCATGAATGAGAAGATGTACAGGTGTTCCTAATAAAGTAGATCTTAAGTGGGTATTATTAATAATTAAGCTGAATTGTGTAGTATATAATGAAATTGTAAACACTGTAAGACCACTGTAAGTGGTCAAATTTAAAGTGTTTCTAAATATCTGATTTGTAAATCAAACAACCAAAAAATAGCAAAGTTCGATTCACTGAATCATAATGCCTGTCATGACCTGGAGGCACACGGTCTTTAAGCTGTTATAGAGCACCACCTAATGATTACTTCCATGCCACTACACTTACCATCCACTAAGCCACAGGTTCCCAGTCCTAGTCCTGGAGTAACCTCTGTCCAGCATATTTTAGTGTTTTCTCTGCTCTAACATGCACACTTCATCTCAGGAAGGGCTGATTAGGAATTTGCTGATTAGTTCATTCAGATGTGTTGGGAGCAGGGAAATCAGGGGGCACTCCAGAACTAGGGTTGGGAAGCTGTGCACTAAACCATCTTTGTTGATGTTGATACAACTGCTTCTAACAATGCTGTACAAGTCCCTGTGTATGAGCTGTTACTATAGAAACAATAAGATATTAGAAAAAGTGCATTAATACAAACCTATCATTCATGTTACAGGTGGAACTGCTGCCTGATCCATGCTGTTATACAGAAATAATGCTCACCTTTTGACCCATCAGTTCTGAGAATTCAACCCTGCTGTGGTATAAAAGCCGATAGCTCAGTTTCTACTTCATGTGAAACATTAGGTCAATAATTTTTAATGTGTGACTCCTGAAAACACTTGATCAACCAGTCACAGTTTATATAAAGAGTCAGCAGAGTTGAGATTAGGTGATGCCGTGTGGCTAACTTTGTTGAGGAAGTCAACTCTTTGAAAACACTGAAAAAAACAAAATAGGGCCTTTCAGAAAAATGGTACATGACAGGGAATTTCAAGCTCAGCAGCCCAAAATCCACAAGATACACTCAAAACTTTTCAGGTAGCAAAATACTTGTTGTCTAGCGTAATCAGACAGGAAGACATATATATCCAATACATTTAAAAAAATAGATAGTCGGAGCTTTATGGGATCTAACAGGAAAGAAGAAACGATCATTATAAGGTTAAGAATAGGACATACAAGACCTGAATCACTGAACTTAATAGGGAAACATCCAGCAGGAAACTGTGTGCACTGTCCAGCAACTGAATCAGTTCATCATTATTGAATAAATACTGAGAGTGTAGAATCGCACTATCCAATGTCAACCACATGATGGGTTCCTTTCTGAGTCTGGTTCCTCTCAAGGTTTCTTCCTCATATCGTCTCAGTCTCTGGCTTGCTCATTAGGGATAAATTCATACATTTAAAAGTTATCCTGAATGTATTTATTTCTGTAAAGCTGCTTTGTGACAATGTCTGTTGTTAAAAGCACTATACAAATAAAATTGAATTGAATTGAATAGACAAATAAGAATAAACTTCTCAAATTTAAGCTATCAGCAGTAGAAGGAAGAATTATAATAATAATAATAATAAAAAAAAAACACCAAGGATTACAGTGGTGCCTGAAAGTTTGTGAACACTTTAGAATTTTCTATATATCTGCATAAATGTGACCTAAAGCATCATCAGATTTTCACACAAGTCCTAAAAGTAGACAAAGAGAACCCAGTTAAACAAATGAGACAAAAATATTATACTTGGTCATTTATTTATTGAGGAAAATGATCCAATATTACATATCTGTGAGTGGTAAAAGTATGTGAACCTCTAGGATTAGAATTAATTTGAATGTGAGATTAGAGTCAAGTGTTTCCAATCAATGGGATGACAATCAGGTGTGAGTGAGCACCCTGTTTTATCTAAAGAACAGGGATCTATCAAAGTCTGATCTTCGCAACACATGTTTGTGGAAGTATATCATAGCATGAACAGAGGAGATTTCTGAGGACCTCAGAAAAAGAGTTATTGTTATCAGGCAGGAAAAGGTTAAAAAAACCAATCCACAGTCAAACAGATTGTGTACAAATGGAAATGAAATTCAAGATATGTAATATTGGATCATTTTCCTCAATAAATAAATGACCAAGTATAATATTTTTGTCTCATTTGTTTAACTGGGTTCTCTTTGTCTACTTTTAGGACTTGTGTGAAAATCTGATGATGTTTTAGGTCACATTTATGCAAAAAACATAGAAAAAGGGTTCACAAGCACCACTGTATATAATAGGATTTCTGACCTTCCTGATCCATCCTGATGCCCTACTTTTGGTTGGAGCTCTCGTCACCTGAAAATCACTCTCTGCTGCTGAGGATTGTCCCACATGGACCTCAAGCCTCAAGATCACCAGACGATTACTGTGGATGGTACCACATAGAAACCATAAAGATGGCTGTAGATGTTCTTCCTTCCTGTGATTGCTAAAATCACTTTGCACTCAAGTCTCCATCACTGAACAGTTAATAACTTCAGTTCAATACAATAGACTTTAAATTAAAACTACAAAGTCTCCATACATTGGGGAAATTAACACTTTTTAGCAAAACATGACTGCCATTTCTTTGTGAACACACACAGAGTTGTCTCGCCCACTGCTGATAAACTCGTGTTAACAAATCTGGTGTTAAGCATGTAATTGTATGTCCAACACAACCTTGCGACATTTTCTCAATTTGCCCGTGAGAATGATTTCAATACGTTCTTCTTTTGTCAGAGGCGTTCTTAAAGGCTATCTGAAAAAATATATAATATAAACTAAGTATGAAAAATTTTGGAAGACATTTTGATAAAAAGTGTTAATTTCCCTTCTGTATGGAGACTTCTGGGACACCCTGCATAATGAATTCAGAAATGACTCATTCATAAGTTTCTCATAAGTTCCTGTTAACACAAATTGCACTATTTGTCCATGTAGTACACAGTTATAGAAGGGAATTATTTATAATCACACTATCCGGTGTCATTCAGATGAAGATGGGTTCCCTTTTGAGTCTGGTTCCTCTCAAGGCTTCTTCTTAATATCGTCTCAGGGAGTTTTTCCTCAACACCGTCGCCTCTGGCTCGCTCATTAGGGATAAATTCATACATTTACAATATATATCCTGAATTTATTTATTTCTGTAAAGCTGCTTTGTGACAATGTCCATTGTTAAGAGCAAGATTGTCAGAGCAAGATCTTAGAAGCTGAAAAAAGTATATGAATATGAATTTTCTGTATCTGAATTAAGTGCACATCATATTAAATGCAATTTTTTTTTCCTGTGGTGTATTTAAGACATTTACATGTTTACCTATTTTTTAATGCTAGGAACAAGATTTCATGTTTTAAAAAAAAATCAGAACCCTTAGATTTAATATTTGAATTATTCAGAATCCTAAACAATTCAAATCTCAGAAACACAGATTCTATGAAAGTTAGATTAAAGGCGAATCATCTCAGATTCCCAGGGAAAAGCAGACACTTTCAGAGTAGTTGAACATTTAGCCGATCACAGTAATTTCCCACGCTCGCTCCATGACTGCGATGTGAAGAGCTGTGGAGTGGAGAAAAAAAACAATGGAAGATGAACCGAAATGAGGTAAGTGCATCTAAAGCGTTTACGTTCTTCTCAAATAGTTAGTTTTCTACAGTGATGTTAAGCACTTAGTATATGCCCCATGGAACTGTTTAGGCAATGTTCTAGCTATGTTAGGCTACGCTAATATTAGCTCGCTGGCAATCATTAGCAGCTAACAACCTAAGTTAGCGGTTTTGTCATCAGAAACTCTTAGTCGTAGAACACCTCTGAGAGCCTGATGCTCTTTAATCGTTAAATTAAAATGCATTCAGCCACAGTTTTTAAAGTATAACACTCCGCACAGTCTCTGATTTAGCCCTGGGTGTCAGACTGAGGCCTGGAGGGCAACACGACACTACAGAGATTTGTGTTTACCTTTTTATTCTAAATCACCCAATTCTGCATACTGCAGCTGGACTGAATTTATATTACGGTTTTGTTTATTTATATTACGATTTTGTTATTTTTTTAAATCTGAAACCCTACATCTAGGAAGTACAAAACAAAGAGGAAAAACATAGATAAAAATGTGAATGTATTAAATACACCTGTGAATTAAAAAAATGTATTGAATATGTGTGTAATTTAAATATATAAAACTCATATTCAGATAGTTGTGTGAGCCCTCGAGCTCCACAGACCTGCTCCACACCACACCATGTTGTTATAGCCAGCGTGGCCTGAAGACGGCGCTAAAGCAACGAGAAGGACGTAAAGCGCCGCAAAAACAACTAAAGAAGAAGAAGAGAGACGCCTGCGCGCAAACAGGCGGAAAACATGGCGGCGGCGCTGCAGCAGGTCTTAGAGCGGGGCGAGCTCTCCAAACTCCCCAAGGCGCTGCAGGGGAAGCTGGAGAAATACCTGGCGGAGCAGCAGAGTGAGACTGATTACTTTAAAGCGCAGTATGAGCAGCTTCGAGCGGACAGCGGTAAATATACTGCTTCTTCCCTCACCAAGCAGTGGGCTAGTTAGGCGGTTATTGGCTAGTTAGCTGGTTATTGGCTAGTTAGCTGGTTATTGGCTAGTTAGCCGGCTAAGCGCAGGGAAATGTGTAGCGTTTTAGCTTCCAGAAAAATAAGACTCGTTGTTTAAGTTCCTCAGACAGTTTGCACACAGCAGCAGCAGCAGCAGCAGCAGGGCTTTGACCGGCTCTGTGTGGTTCAGGAGCATGAACGAGGCTGAGCTGTTAGCTCGCTAGCTAAAGCCAAAAAGCGTGTGATGATAATAACAATAGCAGCTGCAGTATTATTATTATTATTATTATTATTATTATTATTATTATTATTGCGCTATTAGTCCGCGTCCTGGGGTATAAGGTCCATGTCCTGGGGTATGAGGGCCATGTCTCAGGGCTTTAAGATCCGCGTCCTGGGGTATGAGGTCCATGTCCTGGGGTATGAGGTCCATGTCTCAGGGCTTTAAAATCCGCGTCCTGGGGTATAAGATCCGCGTCCTGGGGTATAAGATCCGCGTCCTGGGGTATAAGATCCGCGTCCTGGGGTGTAAGGTCCATGTCTCAGGGCTTTAAGATCCGCGTCCTGGGGTATGAGGTCCACGTCCTGGGGTATAAGGTCCACGTCCTGGGGTATAAGGTCCACGTCCTGGGGTATAAGGTCCGCGTCCTGGGGTATAAGATCCGCGTCCTGGGGTATAAGATCCGCGTCCTGGGGTATAAGATCCGCGTCCTGGGGTATAAGGTCCATGTCCTGGGGTATAAGATCCGCGTCCTGGGGTATAAGATCCGCGTCCTGGGGTATAAGATCCGCGTCCTGGGGTATGAGGTCCATGTCCTGGGGTATGAGGTCCATGTCTCAGGGCTTTAAAATCCGCGTCCTGGGGTATAAGATCCGCGTCCTGGGGTATGAGGTCCATGTCCTGGGGTATGAGGTCCATGTCTCAGGGCTTTAAAATCCGCGTCCTGGGGTATAAGATCCGCGTCCTGGGGTATAAGATCCGCGTCCTGGGGTATAAGATCCGCGTCCTGGGGTATAAGGTCCATGTCTCAGGGCTTTAAGATCCGCGTCCTGGGGTATGAGGTCCACGTCCTGGGGTATAAGGTCCACGTCCTGGGGTATAAGGTCCACGTCCTGGGGTATAAGGTCCACGTCCTAGGGTATAAGGTCCACGTCCTGGGGTATAAGGGCCGCGTCCTGGGGTATGAGGACCATGTCCTGGGGTATAAGGTCCATGTCCTGGGGTATAAGGTCCATGTCCTGGGGTATAAGGTCCATGTCCTGGGGTATAAGATCTGCGTCCTGGGGTATGAGGACCATGTCAGGGGATTTAGGTCTATATTCCGAATACGTTGTCGGAATATTCCTGTATACATGGTTGTTGTAAGTTTGCCTGAGTTGCCATTGCTAAATATCAAGCCTACAGCTTAGCACCCACAATTCCTTGTGGCCTGAGCATGTGCTTATATCTCCTTTCAGTGGATTAACTGAATAAGGTGTTTCCATGCAACACATTCCCGATTAAAACAGGCATATTTCCGGAGTGGGAATCGGAATTTGGGGAATCAGAATATTGTCTTATTTTGAATAAAGCAATCGGAGTGTGGTGTGACTCAGTACTAATCAGAATATCACCGAACTCTGATTAATGTCGGAATATTGATGTGCATGTAAACGTATTCACTGAATCTTATAAGCAGCAAACACGTGATGTTGCCTAGATGTCACACTCGGATGATAGTCAAATTTATTTTTTTTATGATTTTTATTTACAATTTTTTTATTTTATAATTTAATTTTTTATTTACTTATTTTTTTCAAAATTAAATTTTTTTTAGAATGTGTGTCAACTGCAATCATTTATACAAAAGCGTGGTTGAATCCTCTATTCAGAAGCTGTTGATTAATTTTCCACAGCAGCACAGGTCTGACAGATGGAGCTGATCCGTGCCGGGGTGGTGTGATACGGCACAACGCTGAGCGGAGTTACTCCTATCTCCCTGAAGTGGATTATTTTTTGTATAACCACGTGGTTTGGAGTGTGTTTCACTTTTACCACAATGATTTATTAATAAATGACACGTCACGCATTTTAATGGTTTGTAGTTAGATTTAATGTTGTGGGACGTCTGAGAGACAAGTTGGTTCTTGTCATCACTGAAGTTACAGCCGCGGTTAACAGTCGTTTCCTCACCAGCCCCTCTCTCGCTCTCTTTCTCTCTCTCGCTCGCTCGCTCTCTCTCTCTCTCTCTCTCTCTCTCTCGCTCTCTCTCTCTCTCGCTCTCTCTCGCTCTCTCTCTCTCTCCCGCTCTCTCTCCCTCAGTCTCTCTCTCCCTCTCTCTCCCTCTCTCTCTCTCTCGCTCTCTCTCTCTCTCTCTCTCTCTCGCTCTCTCTCTCTCTCCCTCTCTCTCTCGCTCTCTCTCCCTCAGTCTCTCTCTCTCCCTCAGTCTCTCGCTCTCTCTCCCTCTCTCTCCCTCTCTCTCCCTCTCTCTCGCTCTCTCTCGCTCTCTCTCCCTCTCTCTCGCTCTCTCTCCCTCTCCCTCTCTCTCCCTCTCTCTCTCTCTCTGACTCTCTCTCGCTCTCTCTCTCACTCTCTCTCTCGCTCTCTCTCGCTCTCTCTCTCGGTCTCTCTGACTCTCTGGCTCTCTGACTCTCTCGCTTGATCTCTCTCAGCTTGAAAAACTCAGCTTGTCATGTTGCTATAGAAACAATAACGTATTAGAGCAAGTGCCTTAATGTAAACCTATAGTTTCTTACAGCTAGAACTACTCTCCGAGCCGTGCTGCTATACAAATGTGTTATTGTTTCTATGGTAACAGCTCATACACAGGTACGCCAGAGGCTCCACATAATCCAAGACTAAAAATAAAACTCATTCACAAACAGTTATTTAACAAATGAAAACATAAGATCTAGACCCTGGCAAAAACATTTCAGTTTACATTTCAGCTTTACTTCTTTTCGTCAGAATACAAAAAAAACTATTTTTATTTATTTCTAGTATTTATAGTAACTATTTTATTTTATGGTATTGCGTAGACCATGACACTTTAATTCACTTCACTATGTTTAAAGAAGAAAGTAGAGGCAGCTACCGTGCCAACTCAGTTAAGCTTCACTGAAACTTTCTGTTTGGAGACTGTAATTAATGGTTGGCAAACTTTATTAAAAATTGCTTAGCTGTGCCTTGGATAGAATCCGTACGTTTTTCAAGTTTTACACTTTCTACTTGTTTGGATTGTGTGAGTGGTTTGAAGTAGGGATGGAGCCAGTGCTTCAGATTGAGCTGCTGAATGCTCAGTTATATGTATTCTGTAATTAACACATAAATATGTAGAAAATAAATTTAATAAATTTTTTTTAACAAATTGTGGGCTCTTTTGGTTGTTTTAATTTAGAGCAACAGTATTCTGACCTGGAGAAGCGACACATGGAGAGCCAGGATCAGTGTCTGTCTGTAACAAAAGAGCATCAGAAACTCCAGGAAGAGTTCACATCACTTGGTAAGCGCTCGTAATACTTTGTGCCTTATTTAATCAAAAAAACAAAAAAAAGAGGGGAAAAAAGGCAAAGCCACTGCCCCAAAAGATGAATCTGCCCCAAAACTTTTTTTGGGAATGTTGCATTATTTTATAGAAAATTCTGTTTGTTTATATGTGCATCTCTTTTGAATAGTTTTTCTTTGTGGTCTAAAGATGTTTTATTTGGCCTCTGCAGTTTTGATAAAAGTTTATATTCGGCATGGCGACGTTTAATGTCCCCGACAACCTCCGTGGTCCTGTTTAGCCACTTGTTAGCCACTACTTTTTTCAAGACGTGTAAAAGCTTAAAAAAATCATGAGTGGGGTATTAGTGATGTATTTTATGTCGTAGAATAAAACGTGAAAATGTCTTGAGCTTATGTTAACCATAGTCCATATTTCAGGCATTTAACCAAAAACCCATTCGAAGAACCCATTGATTTTGGGATGAAGGAACTGGATGTGTGAAAATGCTAGCTCAGTTCCGGGTTTTAGGACTCATTCCTGCAGCTCTCTACAGGGAAACAATATCAAGTTTTCTTTATAGGCAGTACACTCACTGGGCCACTTACTAACCGTTTAACTGGTTAACTGACTGTATAGGTCACTTTGTAAAAGCCAATCCTGCGAACGTATAGAAAGAGAACACCACAATACCATCTCTGAGTAAATCTAACTTAATGGGGATGAGCAATAGCATTTGATTTTCTTTTTGATCCAAGACCAAGTCCTAATACTGATACTTTGCAAAGCTCAAATTTGAGTCCTGTTTAAACCCCCAGTCATCCCCTGCCACTCCCACCCATGAGTGGTGCAACAGAAAAGCATTTGCCCCGTCATTCGACGCTCTAACTAGAGAGACAGATGCAGCAGTGCTTTAGTCTTTAAGTCTGTCCAGGTCTCGCACCTCGTCACCTGTTCGAGTGGAGTGTACAGTCAAATAGCGCCAACATCGTCATTGTACATGTCATCCTGTAGAGTGTTAACTAGTCGAGCTGAGTTGGTTGCTGCCCACAGTCACTAACGCAGTGCAGCTTTGTTCTATAGCTGCATTACTAGCTGCATTTCTCATTAGTATGTTGAGCACATGCCGAGTGAAATGAAGCTCTTTCAGGAGATGTGATGCTTCAGATACTTGAAAAATTTCCTCCAACAGAACACCAGTCACAGTAACTGTGCTGTCATCGTCCCCCTGTGACGTAGTTAATCACACGTACATGCCATGTCATTGGCATAATGTGTGTCAGCGGTGATCCCTTTTCGTTGATGTACAGTCGGAAAGCGGCTGCCAAAATATTTAAATGTCTGCTAGTAGCATGTTATTTAGATTTAAATTGTCTGCCGAGCTTCTGTGGGACGAGTGACACGACGCCTTTACGTTTGCTCCACAAACCCAGATACCTTGACTGTAACTAGATTACCCATGCTGATACTGTTGTTTTACAGATGAAGAGCTAAAATCTCTCCGAGAGAAAACGAAGGAACAGGAATCCTCATATGCAAAGCTGGAGTCAGAGCAGGTAAAATAATATCATATACAATAACACACATTCTTAAACTATATCGAGTCCATGGGTGTGTTTTAGTGATCTTTTTATGGGGATGTGCTTGATCTTGTTGGATATGACTCGTGTATGGGGTGTGATGTACTCACGTGTTCTGTATCACCGTGCAGAAGGAGCTCTCCAAGTTAAAGGATGAGCTGGAGGCTGAGAAGCGAGACCTGGTGCGCACGCTGGAAAGGACGTCGCAGGAGGTCGAGGGCCAGAGTGGTAAAGGGGACAGCTTTATGAAATCAGTAAATGCACTGTGCACCTGCAAAACTGTAGATGGTTTTAACTGTTGAATTTATTTCTCCTTCAGAGGATTTGAAACGACTCAGTGACAGGCTGGTGGAAGTCAACGCTACAAATATGCAGCTGCAGCTGAAGCTAGATAAGCTGGAGGCTTTGGAAGTCTCAATCAAGGTACACTTTTACAAGACATGGAGGGTTTGTGAATATGACAATTTGTAATCTTTCTGTTGAGCATTTTTGTGCCTCCACCACTAGCACTAGGTGGCGCTATGTTTTCCACTTCTATGTGTCCATCCCAGATTCTTTGTAGCGTGATATCTCTGGTTGAATGCTTGTAGGATTTATATGAAATTACTACTGTATCCAGGCGATAAACTGATTCTATTTAGGAAGTGATCCAAACAGCGTCAAGGTCAGATGTCTGAACTAGTTTTTCTTCAATGGCTTCCTTCCTGTCTGAAGTATATTTTAAGAGTATTTGAGGCATACACATTAGTAACAAGAAGGAGTACACTTGCTGGTGGTGGAGTTCTGGTCCTGGGCACGTTATCGCACATGCTGCATTACAGTATTAATGTATTTACTTAGTCTCTAATAATCTCTGCTTCATTGTCAGTGAAGCAGAGATTATTACAAAGGTTCCACATCCTGCTGTGGTTACTGCAAGCAGTCTGCTGCCAGAGGATCTGAGGGTGTGAGATGGGATGTAAAGATGGAGAAGCTCAGAAAGATAGGCAGCAGAAAGACTATGAACTCCTTTGAAAATAATAAAAAAGCAGCTTGTAGAGAATATGGAAAGAGACAGGATACCAGTGTAACTGATACAGCACAGGATGCCTGGTGTGTGTCTAGTAGTGGCATTTCGATTGGTTTAAAGTTTATTTAGAGTTTTGGCTGGTAACTCAATAAAGAGAGTATTGCTGTAATCAATATGTGAAGCAATGAAAGCAAAAATTTGTTTTGTTCATATTTAGGGAAGGATGAAGACAGGCAATGTTATGAAAATGCAGATCTGGTGAGAAATGTAATGTGAGGCTCAAGTGAGTGTGAGAACACCAAGATTCCTAACATGCAAACATTTAACAGATACACTGTCAGTATCAATAGAGAAATCAGACAGCCTGGATATTTGCAGTGTGGTGTCTGTTTTATCTGAGTTTAATCTAAGAAAGTTCTCCTTCATCCAGAGCTTTGCTGTCGATACTTTACTGGTGTGATGGGAGACATTGACAACTGTAGTTGAATTTACATTTATGTAATGTCATTAGCATATGTCTGATGTCTTAAAAGTAAATCTGCTACTTCAGTTTGAAGTGCCTAGTATTCTGTTAGGAAAGCCCACTGCAGCTAACTGTGTGTCTGCAGTACAAAGAGAAACGGCTGGAGCAGGAGAAGGATCTGCTCCAGGGGCAGGTGACCTGGCTGAGCGAGGAACTGAAGACTAAAAGTGAGGAGCTTCTCTCTCTGTCACGGGAGAAAGGCAGCGAGATCCTAGAGCTCAAGTGCAGCCTGAACAACAAAGAAGATGAGGTATGATGGTGCAGGGTTCAAGTCTGACAGCCATGAATTTCTGAATGAGAAATGAGCATTGAATCACTGTCACAAAGAACTAAGAAGGTTTTTTACCTTTGCCATGATACTCTTGTAAAACCAGTTTATAATTTTATAAAAGTAGTTACAGTCTAGGCACATAAAAGGAAAACAATAGTGTATGTAGTATGAAATCCCTAATGAGCAGTGGCAAGGAAAATGCTTGTGTATATTTTTCGTGCAGTGTGCCAGAGTACAGGACCAGCTGGCCAGTCTGAAATCCTCCAATGAGAACCTTCAGAAGCAAACCGAGGACCTGATCAGCAAACTGAAAGAGGTGAGTCAATGCTCCTTTAATTTACCGTATCACAGTTACTGCAGCACATCAGCTAACACCAGCTTTTCTTGTTTAGGCCAAAGAACAGCAAGCCAGCTCAGAAGAGAAGTTCCGCAATGAGCTTAATGCCAACATCAAGCTGTCGAACTTGTACAAGGTAACTCACTTGCCATACTGGGTATGAGTGTGGGCCAATCTAACATTTTCATATCAGAATAATTATCACAGTTCTCAATAATATGACACTGTATTTAATAAATACAGCATGTTTAAATGTAGAGTATCATTGTGGGTTTTTTTAACATAATACCTCAGTGCAGTTTATAAAGTTAAATGCAATGTACAAAGGTGCAACTTTACATTAAAAAGTACAACTTAACTGAAATGTCAGATATCAATATTGAATAGTGGCCATATGTTTGTGGTTATTTCTGGTTTTAAATGTGGACAGTATAGGCACTGGCCTGTTTAAAGAAAAAAAAAAAAGAAAGAGTTTATCACTAAAAAGAGTTGGGTGTTGATGATTAATCAGGGAGCGGCAGCAGATGCGGAGGCAAAGGGTGAAGAGCTGAGCCGGGCCGTAGAAGAGCTGCATAAGCTGCTGAAGGACGCGGGAGAGGGTGAGAGGAGAGAGACACACTGTTCTCTGACTGTTACACAATTCTAGCATTAACACGCACATGCAGTGAAATTCTCAATGGGTCTGGGTGTGTTTTTGTAAGAGATCATGCAGATAGCAACAGAACTGTACATTTATCAGTAACTGTGTAGATCAGTGTTTTCAGTCCTTGAGAAAGCAGAGAGTTGAGCATGGCTTTTCCCTAATTACTCAAGCGCAGGTCAGTTAGAAGCACACTGAGTATATCTGCTGAATATCACACACATTGTGACTACAAGCTCTGTATTGTTTGAAGTGCACTGGCTCTGAGTAAAATCCAAACCCAGAAAAATTCTACCTGCCCCAGATCAGTTAGAAGAGGAGGAACAGGGTATATTTACTAAAGCAGCACAGGAGAAGCATAGAAATCAATAGTTCTTTGATGTCACCGCCAAATTGTAAAAAAAAAATATAGATATAGATATATAGATGTGATCTTTGTTTAAATGGGACAAAATACACTTAATGAAGTGTATTTAAAAATAAAATAAAAGCATATATTTATATGATTTGGTTAACTCGTTTTTAACGGTTTTTCAACTTTGAGCATATTCATATCAAAGGATATTGTTATTTAGAAGAGAAAAATAGATAAGACGACAGGGACAGTAATTCCTCAAAGGTTATTAAGAAGCTGAGCAGGAGGATTTTTGATCACATTCCACTTTGATTTTGATCTAAAGCTAATTCTGTGTGCTGTAGAAACATTAGTAAATATAATGAGTTAGTATTGTAGACCAGTGTAAGATAGGATAAAAAAAAAATAGCTCTATGACCACAACTGATCAGATATCGACAAGACAAACAGATCCTTCTATTAAATGTAGACTTTACAGACACTGCTGGCCATTAGTGAGTGAATATCAGGAGGCAGGTATTTTGTGGAATGAACAATGGGTGTTTTGTGGGCAGCTCACAAAGCTATGGAGATGAAGCTGGCTGAGGCGGAGAGCTGCAAACAGAAGGAAGTGGCTGAACTGAAGGAGCGTATTGGCATCCTGGAGAAAGAACTGGACAACGCCAATGATCTTCTGTCAGACACGACACGCAGAGGTCAGCAACAATGTCTGTGGCTTCCCTCTGCTTGTGCACAGAAAGTGTGTATGTAAAGTAACTTATTCTTTATTTTGACAGTTGGCACCACATCTGCAGCAGTTCTCCCAGATGAGCAGCTTAGCACAATGTCTCCCACTGCAGCAGCCGTTACCAAGATCAAGCCAGGCATGAAGCTCACGGAGGTATTTTACCCAGGGCTGATATTTAAAAGGGCATACCAACAATGCTAACTGGTGGCTATTAACAGTGTTAACATTAAGCACTTGACACTAGCATAATTAGCATGTTCAGGCATTTTCAGATGTTTCAGTCATGTTTGGAGTCAACTGAGCTATATCGAGCAAAGAGAAAAATGGGAAATCATGTTGCAGTCATTCTGGGACCTTGCCGCATGGCTCTTAAATATGCTGTGTACATTTTCACATGTTTGCCGTACAGATCTACACAGCATATGTAGAGTCCCAGGAGCAGCTGCAACTGGAGAAACTGGAGAACAAACGTGTGAACAAGTACCTGGATGACATTGTGCAGGAGGTCGAGGCTAAAGCACCCATACTGAAGAGGCAGAGGGAGGAGCTGGAGCGTGCACAGAAATCTGTGGCCAGTCTGTCTGCCAAGCTGGAGCATGCTGTGCAGGTAAGGAAGAAGAGATTAAAGTAGTGAGACTCTTCTCTATTCAGCTGTCTCGCTATGTGAAAACTGACTGCAGCACTGGTGGTTTTTTAAATCTTAAATGCATGAGACAGACAGTAAATGTGGCAGAAGTGAAATAGCATTCTGCAGCTGTTCTAGTAACTTCATATGTGTTTGCCAGAGAAAACAGCTAGGAGCAGATCTGCCTTTATCTACAATATGTACCATCTTTGGTTTAACTTGGAGTATTTCAAATAGTTTTAGATTAGCATTGAATGATCGTGTGTCTTGTGGCAGGAGGTGCAGCGCTTTCAGAAGGAGGCAGACGAAGCCAACAAGCACTCATCCCTGCTGGAGAGAGACAATCAGAGGTTTGAGGTGCAGCTGAGTGACATGGCTCACCAGGTGAGGCTTTTTGGTTTTCCCCAAAAATTTGTACAAATGACTGTATAAATGAGTGTACGTCATAACGGGTGGAAAAATGAAGCCAAGACGTCTCTGAGGCCCTCTAACTGCTGGCTTTAGTACAATTTCTAACCCTGTCCATTCCAATGTTACTGAATTGAACACGAGCCGAACTTGCATTTTTAGTTGCATCTCCATAAATTTCTTTCAGGAATAGTGTTCAGTTGACTGTGATATCTCCCCAAATGTTTTTCCTTATGACAAATGCATTTTATAAGAGTTACTTGATGATAAATTAAAGGGTGTGGCTGATGGGGTGACTGACAGTTTTGGACACTCGAGCCTCATGAACATGCGCACACACTTTCCTACACACACCCAAAGCTCCAGTTCTGTAGCAAAGCCATATCGTGTTCCCAGATGTAAACTTTTCTAACAGACCCTCAGCAGGGAGTTTTTTGCAGTTTATCTGGTACGCTGCTCATTTTGTTGTCCCATGAACCCAGTATTTTTGGATCTCTGCCTGTCTCAGTCCTTTTAATTAACTAAAACCTGAAGGCATTTTCTGTTGAGGTACTCCCAGCATCCCATTGTCTCATTACGTCTTCCTCTGTGTCTCAGGTTCGGGTGTTGCTGATCGAGCTGGAGGAGGCACGTGGGAATCACGTGGTCCGTGATGAGGATGATGTGTGCTCAGCGGACGTGAGCAGTACGTCTGAGGTAATTTCACAGCACCTGGTGACGTTCCGCAGCGTGGAGGAACTGCAGCAGCAGAACCAGCGCCTTCTGGTGGCCCTGCGTGAGCTCGGAGAAGCACAGGAGAGAGGAGAGATGGAGGCTGAGAGCACCAAGTGAGTGGCTCACTGCTCAGCAACATTACCTGACAACTGTGACCTCTTTCTGTTTGTAGGGGTGTTAAGGAGAGCAGTTTACTACACACAGTGAATGTGTGTTTTATTTTTATAAAGCTTTTTACAATACAGACTTTCTTAAGACACTTTAAGAAAGTCTGTTTCTTAAGAAACTACAGATATTGTGGTGCCTTAACTCAAAATTAGCAATGGCACAGGGTAGACAAAAGGAGAAGACAAAATGTGTGTGTGTTTGTGTGTGTTTGCAGACAGACAGAACTACAGAATAGTTTGGAGAAGGCCCAGGTTGAGCTGGAGCAGCTTCGAGAGCAACGCGCACACCAGATGCAGCTGGTTGAATCCATTGTGCGCCAGCGAGACATGTACCGTGTCCTGCTCGCCCAGGCTACAGGGGTCAGCTTCCCTCAGCAAGGTGACAGCAGCTTGACAAACTTGACTTTTATAATTCAGACGATTTAAGACTATTTTAGTGTTAATGTAATGATTGGACCCTAGGTGCTTCTTCAGAGGAGTTCTCCCTCACCTCCACCCCCCGTCGTTCCCCTGCAGCCACACCCACTGCAGCCACACCCACTGGCCTCGTCGCCACAGCAATCGAGTCCACGGAGACAGTGGAGGCCAGGGCTGCACTGAAACAGGTGAGACAGGCAGAGTGAACTGGATAATACACAGAGTATGCACTAGAGGGCAGGCAACTGCTGTACAAAATATGAAAGGGCATAAATGGATTAGATGGTTAAAGGAGTTGTATGCAGACATACGCCAATAATCAGTTCTGCATAATTCAGTTCAGCTTTATTTTTATAGCGCTTTTACCAATAGACATTGCCACGAAGCTGCTTTACAGAAATCTAGTTCTAGGTCTAAATCCCTAATGAGCAAGGGCAAGGAAAAATTCCTTGAGGCACAAAAGAGAAACTTTGACAGTAACCAGACTGCAAGGGGAACCCCATGCTGTTCTGGGTGACATCGGTTAGTGTGAGTCTGGTCATCTTAGCAAAACAGTCACATAGTGGGGGGGAAAACCTTAAAAAGTACAAAATGTTTTGATAATAATAGGGGCTGTTGTATGAGCAACTTGTTCGTAAGAATCTTGAGAAGTTATAAATAGATGATCTAAATCAGGGGTGTAAACAGGTGGAATCAGGTGTGGCTCCTGCTTGATTGGAATGAGAACCTGCACCCACACTGGCCTTTTATTGCTGCGTTGAGTGTCATCAAAATTAAAGGTTAAAATGAAGGTTAAAGGAAGAATGTAAGGACTGACACATGCACTGTGCTGCTGAAATGGAAATTAAATGGTGACGGCCATTTAATGTAGCTGTTTAATAGCAGGCTTACAATTTTGTGATAACTGTACAAATGCGAAAAAAGAGTGGAAAGCAAAAAAACAGCACTCAAGCAATTCTCTCTCGCGCACACACACACACACACACACACACACACAGCCTTCTGTTGAGATTTATTTTTATGCTTTATATCAACGTATCAATTTGAAAAACGTTCATCACTAGTATACAAAGACAAGAATGACAATAAAAGGAAAAGTGTGGGTTTGACGTGACTTGAAGTTTTTATGAAACTACAGATTTTTTTCATTACCCATCTACCTATTTCATTTATGGTTATGTTGATGGGAATCAACAATTGAATGCAGAAAGTTTTGGACAAGTCAAGTTTTCTATTTTCATTAAAGCTAATTTTATGCTAAACTGTTAACGAATTTTGCATGTTGAAACCATGCACTATTTTTTTTCTGATTGCTTGTTAGAGTTGATGCAAGAAACCAATCCCATGGAAATGTGTATTTAGCAATGCTTGGTTGCACTGTGAAAAATATTAGCATTGTTTCACAAAAGATGGAGACCCAGGATGTGTTAAGTGTAAACGTTTAACATTTCAAATGTAGCATAGATGGATTTAACTATGTACACAAACTGGACGATATCCCAGAATAATCTGTGTAGATATAACACAATGATCTGTGCAGTGACCAAAAATGAAACTCTTAGTGCGGAGTTACTGTGGGCACTAAACCCACACAGATTCTCATTATTTATTCATATTCATTCAAATCTCGTGAAGACGTAAGTACTGCAGCAATGTTCTCAGATAGTCTGATTGCAGTGAGATTTGCTTGTAGTGAACTTGAGTTCATATTCAAGCTTTATTTGTCACATAGATTTATAGAGAGTACATTAGCTGTGCAACACTCAATAGGACACGCAGGGGAGGTAGACATAAACGCGAGTCTGACGTGAAGTGGGTTTGTGAAAAGTGTGTATGTTTGGGATCGAAGCTTACGTCAAGCTTGACACTGACATACCAAAGCAAAGAGGATATGTACTTTTACTCAACGAAAGCCTGGTCCATTAATTAAAGTTAAAGCACTTGGATATGCACACAAGGCTGTGGGGTGGTGCACAGGTTAAAAACAAAACACACTGGATCTGAATTCGTGGGTCATTCGGCTGCTTATGACGTTGCTGGAAAAATAATGTACTATCAGACCTAAACTAAAAATCGAAGTTCCTCTGTGTTGCGGTTTATTATTCAATGATGCTTTCAGTAGTACATTTGAAATTGGGTTTCCATGAATAGATTAACATCAAACATTTGCTATTTTACCTGGTAAAAGAGATATTTGGCTTCTTATTTCTTAATGTATTATTTTTTTTTTATCTTAGCAATGTGCACAGTGTAGTAAAACTTGGTATATATGATAAAAGGTTTAATAAATTGATCTTTATTTATTTATTTATTCACATTGCAATAACTGTGAAATAACAGACACAGTTAGGCATGTTGTAATTTCCTGCAGTATTGTGAATGTTTTTGACGCTGGAATAAATCCCTGAGGTGTGTGTCTGTGTGTCTGTGTGTCTGTGTCTGTGTGTGTGTGTGTGTGTAGCTCCAAGAGGTGTTTGGGGCCTATAAGAAAGAGAAGGCTGAAAGTGAGAAGGCTCTGACGGAGCAGTGTGAGAAGCTGCAAGAGCAGGTGTCAGAACTGAGATCCCAGAACGCCAAGGTTTCCACTCAGCTGGAGTTTGCCTCTAAAAGGTGAGTGCTGAGGCGTCCGAACACATTTTAACACTGCTTCACTTTAATCCCATATACCATGGATTTCACTACATACATGTATTTTGTTACAGATGTATAGAAAAGTTGTGTGTGTGTGTGTGTGTGTGTGTGTATGCGCATATGCCAGATATGAGATGCTGCAGGATAATGTGGAAGGTTACCGTAAGGAGATTGCCTCTCTAAGGGAGAAAAGTCAGAAGCAGGCTGCTGCTGGGCAGAAGAGCGAGCAGACTGTCCACACACTCACGCAAGACTTGCGTGCAGCTAATGAGAAACTGTCCATGGTTGAAGTAAGTGTGTTGATGCTGCTGTATGTTCTCTTGTCATCCTTTTTTACTTTTTTTTTTTCCTTCTTCTTCTCCTTTCCAGTATACTTTAGCAAATCTACTCCTAGTGTTATATAATGAACTTATATTTCATCAACATTAATACTAAGCAGAAGAAATAGTTTAGTTGATGAAATATAAGCAGAAGCAATACAGGAGACCTTGAGACGGTAACATGCTTTGAAGCGACATTGATTTAAATATTAAAAGGCATATTTAACATTCTCATCTTTAGAAGAGAAACAAGTGACGACTGCAGGTGCAGCTAGGTTGGCATTTTAGTGCAACACACCAGAGGCAACTTAACAATTTGTTTATAGATAAGGGGCTTTGAGAATAACGTAAACTTGGAAACTGTGCATGGCAGTTGGTCCTCAGGACTGTGTAATGAATTATGAATGATGTTTTGACCTCTCAGTCGCAAGCGGAGAGCCTGCGCAAGGAGAGAGACATGCTGAAGATGGTGGAGTCTAGTCTGAGCCAGGAGAAAGAGTCGATCCTCGCTCAGCAGAGGAGCCAGAACCTCCTGCTCACCAATCTTAAATCCATCCAGGTACTGAAGCCATCAGCATCGTTCAACATTCACCCAAAGACTACCGAAGCAGATGGTGTGTTTTGAGATGTTCATATGTTCTTTCAGGCCACATTAGAGCGCTCGGAGACAGAGACTCGGCAGCGGCTCACAGCGCAGGTGGAGAAGCAGGAGCGAGAGATTTCCCAGCTGCAGAAGAAACTGGAGCATGAGGTGGAGCAGAGACACGCGCTAGGGCGCAATCATGATGTAAGTGCTCTCTTTGTGTCTTCTCTCTTGGCCTCGGTCAGTTTTCAGTCATTCGTGTTGTCTAAAAGGAAAACTTTACAGGTGTAACTTTAACCCGGAATGCAATACAACATTAAGAGGCAGTTGTGCTGAGTTACGGCTAGTTATCGCTCTATGATGAGCACAATGGCGATGACGGCGGTTTTAGCGTGAAAACTGAAGCTTTAGAATCTGTACACTCTGCTCAAAGAGATAATGAGGTGAGCTGCACTGGTCTCTTTAGGTAGAGATGAGTTTTCCACTGTCAGCAGGTGGTGAAATGGCATTGTGGGAAATGTAGGAAACTGTCAGCCAAATTGAAAACAGACTGGCATGTAAATGACAGAAGTTTAAACTAAAAAAGTCATCTCAGAATTACAAAATAAATCTTGGATGTCACTGAAGATCACATTAATTATAAAGATCAATAAGGAAGTCAGTTTGCTCCTGGTTGCAGTTGCAGGAGTTTGTCGTTTAGTGGTTGTCTTTCACCTGTCACCCTTCTACAGTCGAGAAGATTCAGGTTATTGTAGTTCCATTCACATCCCCTGTGTGTTGTATGTCGCAGAATGTTGCTCCACAGTAACGAGTGCACAATGTTTCGTTTCATTGTATACGTGTATAAAGATGGAATTTCATTTGCGCTAAAATCATAGGAGCCTGAATGTGGGTTATTGTTCACAGAAGCAGCTTTTGGATGCTAAGAAGCAGCTGGAGGTGCAGTGCGCGTTGCACCAAAGGACCAGAGAGCAGCTGAACGCCGCCCAGCAGGAGCTCAACAGTCTCCAGCAGCAGCTGAACACCAGAGAGGGAAAGGTTTCCTCACCCAGCTCCCACACAGGCCTCACAGGTAACACACACTGCCCACTATTTATTAATGCACTTTGGATTTTTTTGGTTGCGTTGCCCTTTAAATAACTGAGTAATGAAATAATTAGGTTTTTCATGAGAAAGAAAAGAAAAAGGAAAAATCTGAGTTTTGAAAGTACACTCAAAAGCAAAGTCTGTTTCTGTGCTCAGCCTGGATGATGTTTGTCTTTACCCTGAGCGTAATAGTAGCCTGTACTGGTTTATGGTTATCTTTAGCTTGCTCAGAAAAACATAGTCAATTTGTTATTTGCTGATTAATTAGAGACAGTGAGATGTGGGCCTTTTCCTGTTGATGTGAATGTCTGTGACTATGGCTATCTACTGGTAGCAGTTCTTCTGTGAAATATTGGTTTATGGCTCACAATTCATCATTGCTTCCTTCCACATCAATGAACCAGAGAGAGAAACCAGAGATCATGCTGACTTCCTGCAGTGCATAAGCAATGATACTGTTAATGCTGTCGTTTAAATGCGTTTAACATCTCATTCCTCACCTGCCACAGGGCTCCAGGGTGGTGATGAGGACGTAGAGGAACTGCGTAAACGTCTGAATGAGGCTAAGAGCAGAACCGAGGATCTGGCTGAGAGACTGGAAAGCACCACTGCTTCTCTGGAACAGTACAGAGCCATGTGCCTCAGCCTAGAGGAGGCCCTGGAGAAAGAGAAACAGGTGACAGTCGCACAATGAATTTAATAGATATGTTCAGGCATTTAGGGATTATTCAAGCTTGAATAATATATTAAATAATACTGTTGACTGATTAACTGCTGTGGCTATATGTTGCTTAGAAAAATTTCTATTGAAAAATTATACATTTAGAAAAACCCCTAAAGCTCAACACACAAATGCTACATCTTGTGATATTTCCAGTGATATTCCCAGAGGGAACATGAGATCATTACTGTTTTTTTTAAATGTCAAACAGATAGCTAGATAGTTTTTTGTGTATTTTTTCCCCTTATTTTGCTAACCTTTTGGGTTTCACTAAAGATTGTCAGCTAGATAATTTAGCAAGTTAGCTGCAAACTAAAAACTTTCAGTTGCTGAGACCCTCCCTCTTTAACTGGTGTACGGTATATTCTAGCAGATGTAATGTTTAGGACAGATACATGATTTGCTCTTTTTAAATGCTGTTTCTACTATGGATGAGTAATACTACATTTTTACTGGCTGATGTATTTCCATGTGAGGTATACACATCAGGGTATTGTCTTTTTTTTGTGAGGGGAAATAAATTGATCAATGCTGATTTGCGGTTTCTCCTTCAGGTAACCGAACAAGTGAAGACTTCAGTTGAAAGCCAGGTTTTGGAGGCTCATGAGCAGCTGCAGCAACTGGAAAAGAAGCTTCTAGAAGCTGAGAAGGAGAAAAATGAAATACAGGAAGAGAAACAGAAAGCCGCGGCAGCCATTGAGCAGCAGGTGCAGTTAAATAATTTGCACTTAAAAATTTTTTTTTTTTTCATTTTGTGGTGTTTATATAAAAACAAAGGGCCAATTAATTTATGTACTATAGTTCCAAGGGAAAGGATCATTATAGTTATTTCAGTTTTCTGTGTATACCAGTAACATTTTCTGTCAATTTCTGTGCAATTTACATTTGTCAGTGCTGTTTATTACCTTTGCAACAAGATCTAACTGAGTTTTTTTGGTAAAGCAGCCAGACTAATTCATTCTTGGTTTCAGGTGAGCGAACTGCAGCGGAACCTGAGCTGTCTGCAGGCCGAGCATCAGGAAGCGTTGCAGAAGGCAGCTATGGCGGCCGCTCAAGAGCAGCAGGCCGTGCAGGATAGCCAAGAGCAGGCACGTCTCGCCACCGAGGCCCAGGACAAGTACGAGCAGGAGATGCTGTTACACGCAGCCGATGTGGAGGCCCTGCAGGCAGCCAAAGCCCAGGCGCAACACGCCTCCCAGCTCCGCCAGCACCTTGAAGAGAAGCTCCAGTCGGTCAGCGCGCAGCTCTTCGAGGCCCGAATATCCTGGGAGGAGCAGGACAAGATCCTAAAAGTACGTTACAGCAATAGGGTCATTGCTGGGAAGTTTATGGTTATCTGATATAGTTTAAATTCTTTATATATATTATATATATACATACATACATACCTACCTACACACACACACACACACACACATATATATATATATATATATATATATATATATATATATATATATAATGTGTGTATATATACAATGCTCAGCATAAATGAGTACACCCCCTTTGAAAATTAAGATTTTTATCCATTTCTCAGTGAATTTTTACAAAACAGTTTTATTAAACATTTATTTTGATTAACCTGACATCTTTAGGATAAGAAAAATAATACATTTAATTCAAACGAGGTGTTGTAAAAATGATTACACCCGACAACAAATTCAACTAAATCTAATATTTTGTATGGCTTCCTTGATTTTTAAGAACAGCACCAATTCTTCTAGACATTGAATGCACAAGTTGATGACGTACAACTACATCTGTCTTTCTCCATTCTTGAAGAATGAACTCTTATAGATCCTGGGTGCTCTTTTAGATCCACTCCTCTGCAGTGTACGTCGTATGGTGTCACGGGAAACACTCACACCAGTATGACTTTCTAATGATATAGTCAGCTGTGCTGAACTTGTGTGGCGATTTTTTTTTTTTTTTCAACTTCTCTCATCACAAAACGATCTTGACGAGGTGTTGTCCAGGCCGTGCACGGAAGTTGTCTCAGTGAGCTTCCCACAAGTCCATAGTTTTTGAATTTTTGGATCACTTTTGCGACAGTATTCAAACTTATTAGCAATGCTTTAGTAATTTTCTTATAACCTTGACCTTTTTTGTGCAAAGAAATTTTCTTTCTCAGGTCTTGTGAGATTTCTTTTCCATGTAGTGCCATTTTGTCAGCATTGTATGGGAGTGGATTTTCTCTCTTAAATACCACTCTTAATTGTCAATCCTGACAAATCCTGTGGCCACCTGAGTGATGATTGATTAGACTCATCTGCTGGTGAATTCCTGTTAATTACAATTTTATTTTATGTTTTCTCCTAACACTTTCATTGGGGTGTACTCATTTTTGCACCATGATCTTAAATTATTTTGTTAGAATAATTCCAATTTTGCCTTTGGTACTGACTAATCTAATTTAAAAACAATCTCTCCCTCCCCCCCCTTCTCTCTCTCTCTCTCTCTCTCTCTCGCTGTATGTGCGTGTGTATATGTGTATATATATACTTTTTTTTATTATTATTTTACTTAAAACATTTTATTTACTATGGTCTGTTTTGCTTTCTGTCTCTCAGGAGGAGCAGACTAAGATAGAGTCACGCTGTCAAGACTTGCAGAAGCAGAACGAGCTCCTACATGAGCAGATTCAGGCCATGAGTGGAAAGATGGCAACCCAGCTGCTGCAGACAGCCGGCGATAGCTCACTGAACGTTTCTCTCACTGAGGAGGGGAAGTCTCAGGAGCAGCTCCTTGAGATCCTCAGGTTCCAAATGGTTCTAACTTAAATGACTCTTAACTGGCCCAGTACTTGCCTCCCTTTATATTTGCTTCCTTGCATTTTATCTTTCTTTCTTTCACCTTGAAAGTTTGTGAATCTCTTCTTTTTGTACCTTTTAGTAGTTTTGTGTTTTAATTTCTACATTCCATTTCTCTACAAAATTTATTTATTTAATACATACATGGAAAAATGGACAATGATGTACATGGTACATCATTTATTAGCAAGTTTTTATTTCTTTTTTTCATTACAGCTGGAAAATACCAGTTGTGTATAATTACTGAATAAGAGTTAAACCTAATGCTGAATAAGTGCAAATACTAAGCACCATTTATTCAGTTTTAGATTAATGACTATTTCTTCAGTTTCAGTTAAATTTCTTCATCTTAATATTTATTAAAAATGATTTCATAATCTTTTCTTCTATTAATTATTTCATTTTGTTTCCGTTTACTATAACCTTGCTGTGGGCACATAAAGGTTTGTTCGTCGGGAGAAAGAGATAGCAGAGTCGCGTTTCGAGGTGGCTCAGGGAGAGAGTCTGAGGCACAGGCTGCGAGTGGAGCACCTGGAGCGGGAGCTGAAGGAGGTCCAGGACTCTCTCAGTGCTGAGAGAGAGAGGATGCAGGTATGGCAGCTCTAATTTTTGTTGAAGTTAAAGCTTTGCACTGTTCTGTAGACCCTGTTGTCTTATGTCTTACACTGTTTGAAGGTGACTGCAAAGACCTTGTCCCAACATGATGAGCTGATGAAGAAGACTGAGACCATGAATGTGCTGGTGGAGACTAATAAGATGCTACGAGATGAGAAGGAAAGACTGGAGCAGGAGCTGCAGCAAACTCAAGCCAAGGTAAAAGAAAACAGACTGGTCGATGTTTAAATTATTTGGCAAACTAGAGATTTTGACCCCCACGTGGGATCACTTGATTTACAAACTGAATCGTGAGAAACTCAATCCTTCAACTCAGTCGTTTAATTCATTTATTTTACAAATTAATACTAGAGATATTATTTTGTGTACTAATATTCTGTTACTGTGAGTCACTTGCAAACAGGCCACCTGTTTAAATTAACAGTGTATGTGCTGAAACACACCACTAGTGTAGGAAATCAGCTGTTAAAAATGTACAAATTTCCCTTATGTGATATTCTGGACTGTTATTGGGTGTTGTGTGATGACTAGGTATGAGGTAATGTACATTTTGCACTCGTCCTCCTCAGGTGAGCAAGCTGCAGTCAGACATCTTACCCATGCAGGAGTCCAATGCCGAACTGAGTGAGAAGAGCGGCATGCTACAGGCTGAGAAAAAACTTCTAGAAGAAGAAATCAAGCGCTGGAAGGCACGCACTCAGGTCAGCACCCCAACTAGCTGCTGGTTTAACCATAGGTATATAGATGGATGGGTACACAGACATCCAAGTGATTTTTAGCACAAAAAAAAAAGACGATTTCAATATGAAACAGCATTTATTGTTCATATTTTCCATATATCATCAGAACTGTTTTTCTGTTACACTTTAGCATGTAAT
Organism: Pangasianodon hypophthalmus; assembly: GCF_027358585.1. Lineage (NCBI taxonomy): Eukaryota > Metazoa > Chordata > Actinopteri > Siluriformes > Pangasiidae > Pangasianodon > Pangasianodon hypophthalmus. Next base: position 2,054,701 of record NC_069728.1, on the reverse strand, counting down.
ATTGAGTACATGCAGTAAGTGGTGCGATTAACTATAGGAGAAAAGGTTTTGACAGAAAATACACTGCGATGACACACAAATTGTCATCATCACACGTGTGTGCTAGAGCAGACCAATGAATAAAAACACACCACTGGGAAAAGCAGTACACTGGCATTTTGCAGAAATCTTTTTTCTCTCCTAACTCCTGTTTTTTTAACAGGAAAAAAGTACAGTGGATACAAAAAGTCTACACACCCCTGTTAAAATGGCGGGTTTTTGTGATCTAAAAAAATGAAACCAAGATAAATCATTTCAGAACTTTTTCCACTCTCAAAAAAAAAACAACAACAAAAAAAAACTTAACATAACCTGGTTGCATAAGCTTGCACACCCTTTTATAATTGGGGGTGTGGCTGTGTTCAGAATCAACCAATCACATTCACTCTCTTGTTCAATAGTAATTATCATACAGCTGTCATCAATGAAATTGTGTTAATTCTTAGTTAATTCTGATTAACCCCAAATAAAGACCAGCTGATTTTCTTCACATCTTCTTCATCTGACCTCTGAAGCCATGAGGAGCTTACAAAGCCTGTACAGAGTCCCACTTTCAAAAGGAATTGATCAGTAAAAAAACCAAAAGGACACCATAGCCACGGTGAAGCATGGTGGTGGCAGCAGCCAGAACTGGGGCTTTTATCAAGGTGGAGGGAATCATGAATAGCTACAAATACCAGTAGATTTTAGGGCAAAACCTGCAGGTGTCTGCTAGTATACTGAAGATGAAAAGGAATTTCACCTTTTAGTATGACAGTGACCCAAAGCATACATCCAAATCAACAAAGCAATGGCTTAACCAAAGATCAGTGTTTCTGAATGACCAGAGCCCAGACCTGAATCCAACTAAAACTCTGTGGGGTGACCTGAAGCAGGCTGTGCAAAGGAGATGCTCTTACAATTTGATGGATCTCGAATGTATTTGCAAGAAAGAGTGAGAAAATATTGCCAAGTCAAGATATGACACGCTGATAGACTCTTAGCCAAAGAGACTGAGTGGTGTAATAAAATAAAATAATAAAAAGGTGCTTCAACAAAGTATTAGTTTAGGGATGTGCACACTGCAACCAGGTTATTGTAATTTATTTTTTTTTTCTGATTGTTTTTCACTTAATTTTCATATGTTTTAATTTCACAGTGAGGGTGGAAAAAATTCTGACATGATTTATCTTAGATTCGTTTGTAGTGTAGACTTTTTATATCCACTGTACCCTCTGTATATACTGATGTATATGGGTCGGAAGAGGTTGCAATATCGTATTATTCCTGTCATTTATTACTTATAACTGTACTAGTTTAAATCGTTATGGAGCGGTGAGAGAGGCGTAATACACTCATTCACAAAAGTTTAAGTACACAACAATCATAACTTTTTTCTTTTTTTTTTTTTAAACTGTCAAAGCAAAACTTATAAATATATAAAACCACAAGGTATATATTGTATATGTATAACGTATAAAGTGGTGTGCTTCCTACACCCTTTACCTGATCTTGATGTAAATGCCCTTAAATTAAAGCTGACAGTTTGCACTTTGAGCTCATATTCATTTAATTTCACCTCCAATATACTGTCAAAGTAAATAACTGTGTCATTGTCCTAACATTTACAGACCTGACTGTAATTAGTGTAATGATTTAATGTAATACATGGTATAAAATGCAGTATAATATAACAGTTTTTGTAATTGTACTAGTGATGACTGTGTCTGTGTGTAGTTCCTGGTGAGCCAGCAGAAGGACACAGACCCAGAAGAGTATAAGCGGCTGCACTCGGAGAAGGAAGCCCATCTTAAACGCATCCAGCAACTCACTGAAGAAACCAGTCGGCTTAAGGCTGAGGCAACCAGGTGCAAAAAAAACGTATTTTTTGTTTAGCCATGAACCAGAAATTATGTTGATTGCTTTCAGTGACAGTCAAAAAAAAATCTTCAAGTTTTGAGCTAAAAGTAGCGTTACTTTTAGACAGTCTTTTCCCCACTTCCAGGGTAAACATTGTCCCATTACAAAAACTACAGGAGCATGTGGTATTTTACTAAGCTTTTTTCTGCTTTATCTGCAGGAGTAGCGCTTCAGTCACCACGCTGCAGTCTCAGGTGCAAAACCTGCGGGAGAATCTTGGCAAAGTGACAGTGGAAAGGGATGCTCTGAAGAAAGAGCTAGAGGCCAAGACTATGGACATCCATGAGAAGCTTAAGACCATCACACAGGTCAAGAAGCTTGGGCGTCGCTATAAAACCCAATATGAGGAGCTTAAAGTTGAACATGACAAGGTGAGTGTGGGTTTTTTGACACAGTGTGTGTGTGTGTGTGTGTGTGTGTGTGTGTGTGGTTACTCTCCAAGAATCCGTATTGAGTGACCCAACAGATGAGTTATGACCTCTAAGCAGTGATGAATAAACACAAGCCCTAGTACTAAGTCCTAGCACAAACCAACCTAGGAAGCTGTGAAGGGATCTGTTTGTGTGGTTCAGATAAGATGCTATCATGCTAAATTCTTAATTTTTCTTTGTATAGATGGTGGCAGCTGCTGCTTCTGCTCCAGTCCAAGACCAGGAGGCTCAGCAGGCTTCTGCTCAGGAGCTACAGAGCCTCCGAGATTCCCTCAGCCAATCAGAGACCAAGGCTCGGGACCTGGAGAGCCAACTAGAAACCTTAAACAAGGTGAGTCTGTTGTTTCCTGCTAGTAATTACAGTAATGTTTACTACTGTGTTGTAATATCATTTTTTTTAATGCTATGTTTTTAATACAGTGACTTTTTTTTTTTTTGCTGAGGATACAGTTACTAGTAATTCTACATTTACATTAGTAATTGTCCAACAGAATAAGAATGCAAGTACAGCGTGTAGAACCCGGTGTTTCCACCGTGCTTTTCGGCGCACTTTCAAAAACTCAACACAATCAAACCAACTGAAAGGGGGCCGTCAATAGTTTGTGGCTTTCACCCCATTCAGGTTCACACTCCGCTCGGGGTGTGTGTGTGTGTTTGTGTGTGTGTGTGTGTGTGTGTGTGTGTGTGTGTGTGTGTGTGTGTGCGCGTGCGCACACGCGTTGCACGCTCTTCCAGCTATGGCACTACCTCTTTCTGATTACAGCAGTTCGTCAAAGCACAGAGAATCTCACATAAGTACACTGGTGGTAATAAGACACAGGTGAGAATCATCACACATTGCCTGCCAGATCAACCCACCTCCTCTCCATCCACAGCTGACACTCGGCCATGCCCCCGCTGCCAGACAGTTTCACTTGTAATAAATAAAATTTTGTTGGTTATGAATGGTGTATCTCTAACAATATCTCTTTCACAGATAAGTGATTAATTTGGTGACCTCTGTGCTTAACTGGAAGTGTTGCCTGTTTGCAGACAATAGGGGAGCGTGAAACAGAAACACGCACTGCACAGGACCAGGCGTCCCATCTGCAGGGCGAGCTAACGCGCATGCGCCAAGAGCTGGTGGAAAAGTCAGCCCAGGAAGACAGGCTCCGGCAGCAGCTGGCCGAGAAGGAGGATCGAACCAGAAAGGCAATTGTAGGGGCAAAGCAGAAAATCAATCACCTTGTGGGTAAGAAGTTCAAGGCATGTCTTAGAAACATTCTAAGACATGTTTCTAATAAAAATCAAATTGTGCCCAGAGGCAACTGATAGTAGAGTGTGCACTGTGACACATTCCTCCTTCCTTGTGCAGATGTAAAGGGTCAGTTGGTGAAGGAGAACGAGGAGCTGAAGCAGCAGCGTGAGGAGCTGGAGGTGCGCATAAATGCTCTGCGCTCACAGTATGAGGGCCGCCTGAGCCGGCAGGAGAAGGAGCTGCGGGAGCTGCGGGACCTGCGCGAGCAGCAGGAGAGACATGTAGAGCAGAGAGATGAGCCAGTGGAGCAAGGCCCCAGCAAAGTAACTTTCAGAAACCTTTCTACTGGCTTGAACAATTGTACATGCAACATGGAACATTATATGTTTCACTTGACAAGGAGTTGGACTATTAATAGACTTTTAGCCACTATTTATTTTCTCTCAACAATGTTCAGTGCTGATCAGGGTGTTGTGTTCCCAGACTCAGGAGCAGCAGAGGACTACAGAACAGAGGCAGATTTCTCTGAAATCCACACCAGTGGCTGAAAGGGGCAGGTGTGTTATGCAAGACAGATAGTATTCATGCTCCTTTCATTGCTGTTAATGAGTAAAGCGTGTGAAGAATTAACATGATTAATTTTGGAGTGTTTGCTCACTCTTTGTTTGTTCAGTGCAAGCACCTCCGAGCCTCCCACAGCTAATATAAAACCCACGCCCCTGGTGGCGACCCCCAGCAAGCCCCCAGCCATTCCAGGGAACAAGCCCACACCGAGGGCCAGTATAAAACCAATGATCACCCCTGCCGCAGTGCCCACACCCACTCCTACTGCAACAGTGATGCCCACCACCCAGCAGGAAAGCCAGGAAGGTAGGAATTGGTGTTGAGGTTACGCACAGTGTGTGCCTAACTCTGCTTCTGGACATCTCCCTCTCATATCAGCATGTTAATACTAAAGGCTTTTACTAGGCCTTCTCCACTGAGCATTTGAGATTATCCATTGATTTAACGGAAGAAATAATAATAATTCATATGTACATCTGAAAAATAAGGCAGTTAGCCACTTAGAGATTTTATTTTCTGATCGCCTGTTGCTTTTCTCCAGCACTCTCATCAGAGGCTCCTCTGGAGCACGTGCCCGTGTTTGGGAGCACCACTGGCTCTGTGCGCTCCACCAGCCCCAACATTCAGACCACTCTGGCTCAGCCCATGCTAAGTGTCCAGCAGAGCCAGACCACTGCATTCGTCCAGCCCACACAGCAGCAGAGCTTACCCCCCACCGAGCCTGCGAGTCAGGAGCCCGCCTCTGCCACCATGATGATGGAGGCTACACCCAGCACTTCCCAGATGGAGAGACCGTCCACATCCACGGCTGTGTTTGGAACAGGTGATCTTAGATCCCAATGGCTAATGTTAACTAATAATGAACAAAATCTAATATGCATTAAGTGGCTTTATGAATAGAAGTCACCGATCCAATTCTGGCTGTCTATATTGCACTGATATTGCCCTGAAACCAACGCCTGTGCCAGTGATTTTGGTTAATTGTACATATCAAGGGTGGCACAGTGGTTAGCATTGCCTCCTCACAGCTCCAGGGTCCCTGGTTCGATTCTGAGCTCGGGTTACTGTAGTCTTCTCCCAGTATTCTTCCTGTGTTTTTTGCGTGGGTTTTCAGGGACCCACTTTCTTCCCACCTCCCAAAAACATGCGGTAGATGAACTGGCTAAGACAAATTGCCTCTAGGTATGAATGTGTGTGCATGGTGCCCTGTGATGCACTGACGTGCCATCCAGGGTGTATTCTCACCTCACACTCAGTGTTCCCAGGGTATCCTCCAGATGCACTGCGTCCCTGACCTGGATAGCGCGGTTGCTGAAAGTGAGCGAGTGTGAGTGTATGTATCTCACTGTGTTTAAATACCAGGGCATTTCCCTATGGAGTGATAGAACTGGTGAAGTCCCTTGTATGATTGGAAAAACATAATCTTCAACAACACAAGTCCTGTTAATTTGCCTAACTAGCATAATAAATTGGAAAATCCTAGCTATAATTATTGGCTGTTTATGATCACTATAAAAAGTCATGGTTCTATTAGGAAGTTGTTTGTTGGGAGTGTAATACATGGTTTCCATGTGTCCCGAAATCATAACCATTCATCAGTCTCTAACAGAGCATGAGCTTGTATACTATGATACATTTGATATTAAAGAAAACCCTGTTCAAAAATGCGCATTCACACAAAATGAGTTTCAGTCTGTTGTTAGAGGTTGTACCATTGACTTCTATGTTAATGATGTTAGGTGTGTTTCAGTCTAAGGAGCATGTCCAGTAACATGTCATTTACTCTGCAGTTTCAGCGACACCTGGCAGCACCTTAACTAAGCGGCCTCGAGAGGAGGAGTTGGATAACATTACTATGGAGCTAGAGCCTCAGGAGGAGCCCAGTGAGCCTCCCAACTCCAAGAAGTTCCGCGTGCAGAGAGTGGAGCTGGAGGTGAGGCTTCCACCTAAAACACACGCAGATGAAAAACTGGACCTACACACTAGAGCTACTGGGATCAGTGTTGTTCATGTCTCAGCCTTTAGTGATGTTTTAATGTTTGCTTTTAGATGGAGATGCTCGCTGAGGACAGCACTGAAGCTGAGAGTGTTGTACCAGGAGGGAGCCAGGAAGCAGCTGATGCTGTTGAGGTAAGTTTGTGTATTAAAACAAGAGATTATTATTATTATTATTATTATTATTATTATTATTATTATTGGTGCAACATTTCAATCAACTAATACTACTACAGACTACAACAATACTGACATTTATCAGATAATCTGTCATAGCATGAGAATGTTTTCAAGTGCTTCTGTTAACTATATCATACAACCAAACTAACACAAGGTGACGCTGTATAGTTTTTACTGGTTCTACACACTTTGTTTTGTGGAATGATGTCTTACCTACATTTTAAGCCCTGATTTGTTAAATTCCAAATCAACAAATTCAAAATAAGAGCAAAATAAATATCCACTGGCTGTCTAGGGAAATACTGCTCACGTAAATACAAGTTATGCCATGAGTCCAGCAGCGTTGTGTAATATTAGTGTTCCCATACTGTAGAGGAAATTGGCAGGGGTTACTATATCAAAAGTAGCAGCATATAAATCTAAAAGTAATCTAGTGTTGAGTGAGTATATAACCCCAAAATGAGAAATGAGACATCTTATGGCCTTATGGACTTATGGCCTTAAGGTTTGTGAGACCACAAGTGCACCATTTAGGACAGAAGATAAATATTGCCTAAAAGTTATGGAATGGAGACATCTGTGGTATTTATTTGTAGGAGCTGGAAAACTATCCCAACCTGGAAGAGGTAGATGAGGAGTCTGGGGCATCTCAGTCTGTACCTGTGGAATTTCTCCTCTCCCAAGTGTCTGATTCACACAGTCAGGAAGAGCCAGATGAACCAGTCATCGTCATTGTCAGCGACTCAGAAAGTGAGGAAGAGCAGGAGGAGGAGACGGACGAAGAGGAGCAGGTAACATGACTTCGCTACTTGTTAGAAACTATAGTATTCGTACCTGTTCTGAAGATTTGCTCTTTATGTCTGCTAAATGGTTGGTGTCCTTTATGGTATGTCCAAAAGTATGAAAGGTACACATTTTTAATTTATTAAAAATATAAGTGATTAAGATGATATATATAAACATTGGAAATGATTCTTCCTTTTTGGGAAGTAACTTGCTTCTGTTGGACCTCACAGCTGTTCTTGGTGAATGGTTATAGCTTGGTGTGTCATTGTTTTCACATCTCAGGATTATGAGGAAGAGGAGGATGAGGATGAGGATGATGATGATGACGAGGGAGGAATCGAGGTGGAAGGAGAGGACAGCAATGAGGGGAGTGGCAATGGAGATCCCAGTGAGGCCTATGAGGGTGACAATGCAGAGGTAGAAACAAACACCAGACAGTAATTTGTGTTTTTATAGCTCCATGAGTTTGTTATTCATTATTGTTAATACTAGGACAGTAATACTGGGACACTAGTACTGCTTGTTTGTGTAAGAGCCCTAGATTATTTGAACAACCCCATAATATAAAATGCCATTCAGAGAGGGGGAAGATTAATTACTTTTATTCTGCTGCCTCAAATTTTTTTTGCTTTTCATTAAATTGTCATCAAGTACAAATAATTTCTTTCAACATTGACGCCATTGCTTTGTATTTCTTTTTCTCTTTCCCTCAGGGTCCTGATGCCACAGACCCAGGTACTGAAACAGAGGAAAGTCTCGGTGCGACAGACTCCACCCAGTGCATGTCTGTTCCTCCCCCATGTAAGACAGCCTAACCCACTTTTACTGTGTCCAAACACCATTATCCACCTGAACATGAAGCTCTTTTTTTTTTTTTTTTTTTTTGGTTACTATGTTCTTTTTCTAATGTGAAGTTCATAATAGAGCATCTTTTTCCATCCCCTCAGTATCCAACTCGTCAGTGGCGTTCTCCTCTGAACCAATCACCAGCTCCGCACCCCGTCCTCCACCGTCCCCACGGAGACAACAGCAATCGCTGCCTCGACTCAGTATTCTGGCTCCACCTATACAGGAGCTAGCTGCACCCTCTCAAGTCCAGGTATTTACAAGTCATAATGTTTTTTTGTAATATATGCAACATTCTTTTTATTTTATTATTATTATTCGGAATGCATCCTATTTCATTTGTCATAATTTATTCAAACCCCCCCTCCCCATCATGCTCTTATACATAGCTCACCCAAGCATCTTTCTCTTTCTTTCTTCGTCTATTTATTTGTCTATTTTTCTATCATTTAACAATCTCATTTCCCCACCTGGGTCCAACTCAGTTTTTCCATCAAGCTGTAGATGGAAACCACTGTAATGGATGTAATATGACCGTTAGCTGAATGTTTGTTTTCTCAGCGCATCCCTGCACGACGGCAGCCAGTCGGAAGAGGACTTCAGCTGACTTCGGGGGTGTCCGGTAGTACAGTGAGTAGTCTTCCGAATTTGTGTCTGTGTTTATAATGTGTAGCTTCAGATTTGGATTTCTCTTCTTCATCTCTGTGATTTCACTCTACGCTTTATTCTTCCTCCTGCACTTCCAGCAGCCACAGCAGCACTTCTATGAGGAGGATGACCGCATGGTTCCCAGCACCCCCACCCTGGCTGTGTCCCATCGCACAGACTGCTTCAGTGAAGCTCTCCAGTGAGTACCAGTATTAAGAATTAGACAAATCCAGTCTAATCTAGAGCTAGATTTTACTTTAATGAGAACTTTAGGCTTCTCTTAAGATCATCTGTATTTTATAACATCACCCAGATAATGTTGGAGTTTTTCAGCAGTTTGTGTTGATTTGAGAGATGTTGATTGCCCAATGGCCACTGTGTTGTGCAAGTTCTCCCCAGGTATCAGGCGTGCTGCGTTTCGGCTTCGGCCTCTCGGATGACGTCCCACAGACCAGCTCTTCCAGCACAGATCTGGACCAGCTGGCTTCGCAAGGAGGTAGTGTGTGTACCTGCTGAATGCTTCCTGCCAGCTCGCTATAAATCACACCTTTATCAAAAAAAAAGTAGTTAGACCAAAGAGTGACATGGTGACATTAAACCCAGCAAGCTGAAAAGCTGCTGTGATATGAAAAATAATCTGATTATTTAGTTGAACATGTGGCCAGGCTATGTAGCAGGCATGGAGATCTGTGTGTGTGTGTGTGTGTGTGTGTGTGTGTGTGTGTGTGTGTGTGTGTGTGTGTGTGTGTGTGTGTATGGTGTTGATGGTGTGCCTGTGTGTGCTCTGTAGGGCTTGGCATATATGATAGTCCCCTGTTCCTGCCCACTCATGAGGACTCGCCAGGTGGACGTAGCGTTCCCACCACTCCTCTCCAGGTGACTGCTCCGGGTAAGTGCACCAGCAACACAAACACACGCACGCAGACATACACACGCACACACACCCTTTCCACCTGTCCATAAAGACCTTTGTGAAGCCATGATATCATCCAATTAAAAGATCCAGCTGTGTATTATAAAGTGATGATTCTATTTTTACACATGCAGTTCACTATAGCTCTTCATATTTCATTCTATATCATCACTGATGCTTTTCATTTCCTCCCATCCCCATCAGTGACGGCGTTCTCGGAGACACACCCCTCAGAGGTGACGGAACACGCGTCCCAGTCTGTGCCAACAGTAAGCACGTCCACACCGAGCGTGTGTGTTGTGTCTGGGCCCAGCACAGCTGAAGAGCAAGATATCCTGCTCGAGGCAGGGGAAGATGGGTGAGCTTGTACATTAGACACTGTATTTTGGTTACTGGTCATGTTATTTAAGAATACTTCAGTATTTTTAACCTCATTTCTGTTTGTAATGTATGATTGATTACCACAAACAAGAATTCCTACACGTTTGCTTTGCTGAGAAATGAACTAACGTATAAGGGCACTTTAGGTGAAACCCATTTTGATGTATTCAACTGTGATGAATTCTTCAGAGGTACTTGTAATTCGAGCTGAAGCTCTGTAGAATTCGTCCTTTCAGGGATGGAATATTTGGTCACTTAGGGTTACCACAATCACTTCAGTGTTGTATAATTTTCATGAAAGTTTAAAACAAACTACAACTGTAGTGAGATATTCTCTTATGTCACATCTTAAGAGGTTTAATGGCTGTCGATTTGAATTTGCATTATGTAGCTTTATCGAACAGTTTTGAGTTTGAGTTAAACAGTTTTGTTTGAATTAAACAATTGCTCTTCTATTCTATTATAAATGTGTTTTAAGTAAACAGGTTTTCAGGTATTTTCTCAGTACAGCGTAATTTAATAACTGCATGTAGGCTGCTACATTATGGGCATAATGGTGAACATGTGTGATTCAGTGCTTAGAGAAGTTTTTGATGACATTATTTCAGTGTTTCATTATGGGGAATTTTGGCGTTTTGGAATTAGGCTCTGTTTAGTAGAACAGTATAGATGTGTTAAGGTGAAGTGAGTGTAAGTTGTCTGTTTTTAGAAGCAGTACAGAGGTAGTGCTGGAGTCGTCTTCTCAGCTTGAGACTGAAGAGCCAGCTCAGCCTTCAGATGAGGCCAGTCTCCCCTCTACCAGCCAGGAGCCCTCATCCAGCTCCGCAGGTACACACACACACACACACACACACACACACACACACACACACACACACACACACACACACTAGTTACTCAGTTTATCTCAGTTCAAACTTTAGGCTGTCATCGACTTTGAAGTTTGTAACAACTGCTCAGGCCAAAGAAAACACTGCTCTTCATCCCACCTGAATACACAACCTTTAATGACTAACACCCACAATGAAGCTTGAATATGTAATGTTCAGTGAGATGTCCATCTTTAATGAGTGCTTTGTGACATGGTTTAAGTGGCTTTGTGGTTTTGTTAAGGCACCTCTACACTCTCTCCCCCTTTACTTTCATTCATTCTCAGACACGAGCAGCACTCAGCCACCCAAACTCAGGACAGGATCGGGCAGGCAGTGGACACGAGGACGGCCCACCAGAGGTTTTGTTAAGAGAGGTACATTTAATTATATATCATGATGTGTGTACACACACAGACATCCATAATCATAAGAATAGGCCAAGATAAACAATTTTATTAGAAATGATTGACAAAACAATTATTAAACAGCATCTAGTACACGTCATGTAAACAGCATGCCTGGAAGATGGTCACAGTGCTTCATCCTGTTTCTTACTGCAGATGGATCAGGAGTTATGGGAGTGCGAAGGCGCTTTGCCAGATGAATAACGTGCCAGAGATGTTTCAGTCGTTCTCCTTGGTACTACAACACTTCGACAAGCTGTTTCACTAGAGTTTTGATCATTCTCAAGTTCAAATTCTTTCAGCCATTTGAGGTCCATTTAAGCATTTATGTTGAACCTACAGCATTGCTTTATTTTATGTGGATACAATAAAGAATTTTTTGGTATAAAATGATTCACTGTTTTTTTTTTTTTTTTTTTATTTTAAGGCTGCTTTCACACTAGGCACAAAACACACTGTGTATGGATATGATCAACAAAAGCGGCACATGCAATGTAACAACTATGATCTTGCCAGTCGTAGTTAGTATCAGCTAGCTTAACTAGCCTAGCTTTATTATTAGATTTATTAGATTTATTATTATCTGTAATAAATATTAGTTTAACTCTGGCAATGAGGAGCTGCTTTCATTGTAGCTTTGGCAGCATAAAATCAAGAGAAGAGGAGCTGTTTATGTGATTTGACTGTATGCAGCCAAGTGGGATGTAACACCATGTACCAATAACTGTTCCAAAAATAGCTGTTACGAGTTGTATTGCAATGTTGGAATATTTTCAGTTCAACATGTCAAATATCCTTCTTCACTGGCACTCTGTGTTTGTTTTTATTTGCCCCCAACCTGTGACCTAATTGGTTAGGAGATAAAGCACTTGAACTTTGGAAGTGTCCTGCTAAAACGTGTGTTGGCAGTTGAGAAAAAAACACCTGAGTGTGAAAGCATCCTCAATGTATTAAAGCATCACTCGGGGTGTCTGTAGGACTGTTAAAAAGCATCTTGTACACAGTCCTCATTTTAAAGGGCTTAGTGTGTTCTACACCTTATTCGTCTCTGGACATCTGAACCAACTTTTGGCTGATTTTTGCTTTTCTGGTCCAGCCCTAGGAGTGAGAATGACTGGAGTGTCACCTTCCATCCTTAAGCTGTAGTACTTGGCTGGGGGAAAAAAAAAAGCAACATTTCTATTAACAGTAATAAAATATATCTGAATGTACCAAGAGTGTTCTTACATAGTGATCTGAATGTACAATGCACTAAGGTTAAGCCTTCAGCTGCTTAGTCACGCTATATATAATGTATATGTGTGTGTGTGTGTGTGTGTATAATATGTAAAATAAAACCCTATATGATACCATATAGAATAGCTTGGCTTGGTTTGGTTTAAAACACATTTTTTTAGTGATCTAACACTTTTTGGGATGACCTTAAGTGTGACCTTGTCATGTTTTGTTAATGACAGCATGACCAGAGAGTGTAATTATCTGCCATGATCTCAGGCCTCTTAACTGGTGTCTAGTCTGTGAGGCTTAAAGAAGCTGCCAACTTTCCTACCCCACCCAGCCGTGTTGGAGACCCCAGCTAGACATGATTTCAAACAAGGTTTGGAATAGCCAAAGCTATATTCTAAGACCTTTGTATTTTGTTGTAGAAAAGCATGTGGATATGGCCCTTGTTCTACAAATAGTGTTCATTTCCTCAGAACCTTCGTACCCTGAATTGTTTTGTGTTAAAGAAATTTTGGAACCAGATCTCGTAATGTACTCACTTGGGGAGAATGCATAATATTTGTATCCATCCCCTCCTGTAGTGCGTACTGACACAGCTGATGTCACTGTGGGTGGAAAGCCTGCCCAAGTCTTGCTAATGACGATCTCTTGACCCAGCGCAGGGACTGAAAGAGAGAAAATCACAGTTTTATCCGCTGTGGCATCATTCAGCTTGTGTATTTTGTTCAGGCATAAATTCAAGGTTTGTGTCATCCTTCCCATCAGTGTGTGAGGTCAATTGGCTCCTTCTGGAATAATGTTCTGTTCTAACAGTGAGTGTGTGTCATGGCGAGATTCCCGGAGAAAGGGATTACTTCACTGACTGGCAAGCCATAGAGTGTATTCATAGTCTTATCTCTGTGTTGTGTTTACACCAGTGTTTATCTACACACAGAGTTTACCCACTCCCTCTTTCAGCTATGGCTATTCACCCCTTTCATCCTTCCAGCCCCCACCAACTCCCCCCTCCCCCAGAAAAGAACTTGTACTAAGAGAAACAGTTTGTTCGTTGAGGCTGTTACCTGCTTCCTTTCTGAATCTCTTCTTTACTATGACTGCAGCTGACTTGCTGCCGCAGTCAGGTGTGTTGAGGTAGGTGTATCTCTGAGCCAATCCACCTACAGACAGTGCAACAACATGAGAGGTTTGGAAAGCCACATAAATTGCTGAAAAATGTATCTGCTTTAGAAAGAAAATCTTACCAACAGCCTAAAATTATTAAACTAAGTTGTCCAGAGATGTGCAAAATTACAGAGTTTCTACTAGATTTTATTTATCACAGACCTGCCAACCTTCACACATTTTGAGTAGGAGCTCTATTTTAACACTGGGGTCACTTAAATACACCTTTTTTCCACTGCAGATGAGCCAATCGACATATGAATCTGGAATGACTGTCTGTTGCGCAGGTGTTTTGAACAATTTGATAATAGCTGACACCCCCTGGAAGCCCTGCCCCTTCCCCATCTTGCAGTAGTATTTTTCCTTTCAAGTTTTGAGTTAATTACTGTGAAATGAAATCTATTCAGTCACAAAAATAGATATTAAAAATTCAGTCACAGAAAGTTTAAAGAAAAGACTGAAAGAGAAAAAAAGATGAAATAGGGCCACAACGCTGTAACAAAATGTATCTATTTACAAATAATTTTACCAATTAGAAAGTGATTAAAAACACTGATTTCTTTGCTCCCCTTTGCCTGTCAGCACATACGCATTAAAACAGATTGAACAGCAGATCAAACTGAAAAATGTACTCATTACTCCTCTACAGGGTTGGCAGATCTGTTATTGTTAAAAATATTCTTAAAACTGGGAGAAGAATATTTTTTGAAGTTGATGCAAGATCCCACTGTTTGAACCTCTTTTAAAGAATAAAACAGACTCCTTCCTGCTTCTGTACTGAGGCATGGATAAAGCTGCAACAAGGTGGCCTCCAAGTCCAAAGCCCTCACTGATGGGTCTGGGGAAGCCGGCATCCATAATGTCATTTTCAAACCTCCAGTATTTATTCCCCTATGGGGACACACAACGCACACATAACATAACAAATCTGCAAATTACTTGTATATGATTTTACATGATTATTAGCACTTGAACAGTTATTAGTAACAGTACCCTTAAGATGTAGGTCTTGCCCTGGCAGTTACAGCGTGTGAAGACAGTGTCAATGGGAGAAGGGATTCCCCAAAAGTCTGTGATTAAATGAGCAGGCCCAGCATTTCTTCTGGAGTCCAGCATCCAAAAGTAGTGGCCTAGTTGGGGGGAGGCATATATGGTACTTCTGCAGTCACAATTCCTTGCAAGTATGTTATTTTTGTGAATAAATCATGTTTTTCCTTTGAATGAACTCAAACTGTCCATAAATAGTTGAGGAAAACTGGGCTCAAGGTGAGGGAATATACCCCATGTGGGATGCCAGTCCATTGCAGGCCACAATGCACATACACATTCACATGCTCATTCACTTTAGAGTACCAGTAGAGCATATAATGGCATATTTCTGGGAGGTGGGGAAGAAACAGAGAACATACCCATGCAGCCCATGCAGACACAGGGAGTAACTTGAGCTCAGGCTCTAACCAGGAACCCTGGAGCTTTGAGGCAGCAGTGCTACCCACTGCGCCATTGTGCTTAATGCTGTACATCACTCATAAATTACTGTGCATTGTTTTAAAAATGGGTTAGGGCGAAAACTGAGTTTATGACTCATCAAGTTTCAGAATGGGCTAAAGAACTGCATTATGCCATTTGCACATAATGTTCTAAGAAAATTCTAAACTTTGCTGGAAGTAAAGACTGGGTACTTAGTACTGACCTCGAAAAACCACAATGGTGCCATTCCTAAGTGTAGTCAAGCCATTAACTGGAAGACCACTGCAGAGATTAGTGTCTCTGTTGGCATCTGTGAAAAGGAAGCAAATATGAAGACAAATACGATATATGCACTGCAGTAAATTGTGTCTTGGTATTTAAAGTGAGTGCTCTCCTTTTTAATGATGTGCCATATTCCTCAGAAAGAGCTACTAATACTTTTTCATTTTACAAGTTACAGGCATTTGAAAAATGTACTGCCAATGACGTGCATCATGCATTTGGCTCTTAAGAAACGAAGAGAACATTTTTGGCACAGTGTATATTAAGTGAAAGTAAAGGAAATCATAGAGGCATCCTTACCTGCCTGATAATCCTGAAGGTCCTGAAGATTGTTGTTAGCATCTTTTGGTTTAGTGGGTTTTTCTTGTTCTTTAGTTGGCGAAGGGCTAACCATCACAGAAGCAGGGGTGCTTTCTATTAAGGCAGGGTAAGTTGGAGAATCCTTTGTAGAAAGAATGCCCTTTATATCCTGGTTTTCATTTTGTGCTTCTGTTATTTTGGTAGTGGCAGGCTTTTCTGTTGAGACCATTTTCTGTATTTCCAGTCCTGAGGTTGTGTTTTCACTGGGTTCCAACTGAGCGTCTGTCTGATTTTCAAGGTTTACTCCTGGGTCCTGTCTGTCTTCAGATTGGACAGGGTTAGAAGGCTTAAGGTCTGTATTATTGGCCTGAGCAGTGGCTGATGGCGTGGGTTTGGGCTCTGAGGTGCTTTGAGAGTTTGTTGTAGCACTTTGGTCAGATATTGGTGTGGAATTTGGTCTAGTTGAGGCCATCTCAGGAGGAACAGTGGGAACTGACGCATTGTAAGAAAGTTGATCCAGTTCAAAGACAGACTGAGGATTTTTAGCAGTTGGTTTAGAAGCAGGTTTATCATATGCATCAGTGCTTTTGGGCTCTGTGGGAAGTGAAGTGGTTGTTTCTGCATTCAGGTCAGTCTGTTCAGATGCAGGTGTGGTGTATCTTGGGCTTATGATAGTTGGATACTGTTCTGAAGGTTGCTGTGTGTGTGCCAGCCTAGTTGAAGCTGGAGGTACATTAGGATCTGAGTTGTTAGGAGATAGCTGCTCAGGTTCAAAGTAATCCTGAGGTTTTTCAGGGCCCTTGTCAGGCACAGGAGAACCAATTATACCTGAAAAGGAATAGCACTAAGAGTTAAATTAATGGGAAGATTTGTGAAAAGGAAGCTGTTTCATTTTATTTTAAAGCTCTGAAGACACATTCATGGCCTCACTTGGCACTGTTCCAAAATCAGGCAGGTAAGGGAGAGGTGCCACTTGGTTTTCAACTGGGTCCAAAAGCTCAGCAGTGTCATAGGGATAGGGTTTGCTACCGCTTACAGCATCTAGAGGGAAGGAGTGCATGAAACATGACAGGCCAAAGAGCATAATAAATATTCTTGCTCTACTAGCACAATCCATGTCAACAAGTGTTTAAGTAGACCACAGTGACCTCACATACAGTATATGATACCTGTGAGCCATATTCTTCTGAGTGCTATGTCACTAAGCCTGATCAGTCACATGACCTGGATATCAAGTCTATAGTCTAATTCTGGCCAGTCTAATCTTATAGTTTTAGCCACACATACTGCAACATCACAGATAGGCTTTCAGAATTCAGTAACAAACCAGAGAATTACCAGACCTGGAAGTCCACCTTCATCAACAATACTGAAGGACTTGATTTGAGGCCTGGCGAGGAACTTGACTTGTATGTATGGAGACTAAGGTTGGTGCGTGTAACGTATTCTGCTGGTCTTAGTACAGTCTGAGAAACTCACTTGAACTCACAACCTATCTGTAACCCAGTGCCTTAACCACTGATGAGTGATACAGACTCTCTCTCCAGAGGGTCTCCAGTAACAAACTTCAATATCTACAAGAGCTAAGCAACCTCCTCCGTGAATTAGAGGTAGCCAGAGATGATGGTTACTTGCCTGGACTGTCATACCCGGATAAAGTGCATGGTATCAGTCCTATTCTGGAGAAGCTGCCAATCAAGAAGGTGCAAATGGTGCTAGAGCAGCATCACAGTCCTACAAATGCTCTATTTGCCCAGAGAATAGCCTTTGGTTGGGTAATAGTAGGAGATGTCTGCCTTGGCAGTGTGCCTAGACCCTCAGTTGTTAACATCTTCAAGAGTAATGGACTGGTCAATGGACAACTCAGCCCTTGGACCTCTGCCTTGGTAGAAAACACATGATGGGGACCTATAGCCCCCACCAAAAACCAGCTTCCGAGTGCCCCGCTTCAGTCTCAAAACGAGCATGTGTGTCAGCCAGCTTTGAGTGGAATTTGGGCAGATACATATTCAGTTGCACAACTGAATACATGATGACAAACCAGCTCTGTCCAGGGAGAACTGATGGAGGAGTTCTACCAAAGTGAATCAAACATCTGGACTGCCCCACTCCCTTTTCCTTTGCCTAAGAACATGCTTGCCCAACAGCTGTGAGCAGGCCAGGAACTGCTCATGCTTAAGAAATGTGCAGGGATGAAGAAAAAGTTCATAGAGTTCATGAGCAAGATATATGAGGATAGACATGCAGTGCTAGCCCCATTCATATAGGATGACGAACAATGTTGGTGTTTACCAATCTTTGGAGCATATCACCCTCAAAAACCTGATTAGTTACTAAGGGTTGAGCTTGATTCAAGTGCATGACACCAAGGTACTTTCTTGAATGATGCCCAACATGAATAATGGTCTACTTGGTGTACTACTGTGCCATTGCTTCATTGTAAGTGAAGACCATTGCAACCACCTGTACTTACTATTGTATCACAACAATGACATTGATAATGAAGTAATGTAGTACAGGATGCAGGTCCATTTATTTGGCAATAGCCCTTCCCCAGCGGTCGCCATATATGGTCTCAGCAGTGCTGCCTCTGAAGGGTAGAGATAACATGGGCATATAGCCAGGCAGTTTGTCGAAAGAAATTCTGACGTTGATGATGGTCCATTAATCCCTACAGAGAAAGTTGCCATCACTGTTCTACAAAATACCTAAGAGATGTTGGCACTCTCTAATATGAGGCTGCATTTCCTTGAAGACCTAGCAGAAGGGTTAAAGGGACTCGATCTCTTCATCAACTTCTCACCCATGCAGAGTAGTTTGGTGGTGCCTTGGGA